>NW_019268526.1:5410027-5413817 GCF_002738365.1 Cucurbita moschata | reverse complement strand
AATTTAACCCAAAAAAAAAAAAAAAAAAAAAAAAAAAAAAAAAAAGTAATTGAGTCAAAGACAAGACGACACCGTTCTCTCTCCGACTAAATTTTGAATTTTTTTTGAATTTTTTTTGAATTTTTTAATAATCAGGTCCCCCTCCAAACCGTTTCTACCAAAGACCCATCAACAACCCTATCTCTCTCTCTCTCTCTCTTCCCAATATTGTAAGCAAGCCCCACAAGCATCAGAATCATCATATTTCATTTTTCCTACTCCATCTTTGCTCTATAAATTCCACATAGATCCACATCAACCCAGTTCGAACAACAACACATTTCCATTACTGATCCCAATGAGGAAGCCTGACCCCGCCGCTGCTCGCACCACCAAGCTCAGAAAGGGCCTCTGGTCTCCTGAGGAAGACGACAAATTGATGACCTACATGCTCAACAATGGCCAAGGCTGCTGGAGCGACGTCGCTCGTAATGCCGGCCTTCAGCGCTGCGGCAAAAGCTGCCGCCTCCGTTGGATCAACTACTTACACCCTGACCTCAAACGCGGCGCCTTCTCTCCCCAAGAAGAACGCCTTATCATCCATTTGCATTCTCTCCTCGGCAACAGGTCTTTTTTCCATCCATTTTTCACTTAAAAACTTTAAATCTTTTAATAATAATAACAATAAAGGGTTAGTTAGCTCCACTACCTCTACCTAGGCTTTAGGCAAAAACGTAATATGTTGGCAAAGGGGTATGATTAAAAAAATTCTGGGTTTTGTTTTATCTTCCTCTCTAATTAAACTGGTTTATTGTATTTAATCATTTATTAATGTTATTATTAGAGGCAGCTGCATGCACAGATTTTAAAACGTCTACGTAATTATAAAATGCAGATGGTCACAAATTGCGGCGCGATTACCAGGAAGAACCGACAATGAAATCAAGAATTTTTGGAACTCAACCATTAAAAAGAGGCTCAAGAATTTGTCCTCAACGCCGTCTCCCAACACCAGCTCCGCCGGCTCCCCCTCCGACAACTCAAAATCCATTCCTTTTGGCGGCCTCTTATCCACTCAAGATTATCAACAACAACAACAACAAGGCTTAATTGATTACCCCATTTACGCTTCCGATCCCTCGCCTTCCATTATCGCGCTCGATCCCTTCCCGACCTTCACCGCTGAGGCCGAACCGGGTTTTTTCCTAGAACATGACAGTTTCTTCAATAATCTCCCTGTTTTGCAGCGTGTTAACACCACAACCGTCGTCACTACCGCCACCACAGCCGCCACAACCCTAGTTAAAGAAGCTAACCATGGTAATTACTTAATTAGCAACATCAACTGCCTCGCTAATCACAATAATAATACCAACAATAATCCAAAGATTGAGAACGTCAATGGTGGGGTTGGACCAAATTTTGTTCACGAGGAGTTCTCAATCGGCGAATGGGACCTGGAAGATTTGATGAAAGACGTTCCTTCTTGCTTCCCATATCTCAATTTTCAAGTGCAATAGTAAAACAGTATAGAGTTGTTGAAAATGTGTTCATAGAAGAAGTTAGATGAATGGGAATGATATGGTAGACACACAGAAGACCCTTCAAACCCACTCCATTAAACAGAGCTGTGGATTAAGCTAAGAGAAACAATATTGTAAAGAGAGCTATACGTAGTTTGTTATTATTAGTAACATGCATGTACAGCAAACATATTGGGAAATTAATGGAAGTTTGTTATTGTTCTTCGTTTCTCAAGATTATGAATGAAAATCATACGATTATTCATTGTATTGATGGGGTTTAATGATCACTAAATCTCTCGTCCACTCAGGGAATCAACAAGAACCACAACATCTTTTATCATTTGTTTTGTTTTTTGTCCCTAAACCTTTTGCTTTTCGTAGTGACTTTCCCATTTTTTTCATGACTAATTATGTGAAGGAGAGATTAGTTAGCACATGCTTGGTTTCAATTCTAAATCCCATTATGCAACACACACACTCTCTCTCTCTCTCTCTTTCCCTTTTGTTTTACCTAAAATAAATGTACCCACCCATTCAGATATGTATGTGACATTTCATCTTTCGGGTTTTAAAAGTGAGTTAAAAAAAAATTAGCATCGTTGAGTTAATACAAAAGAAAGGAGTTGTTATGATTTTGAAATGGGTATGAGTTTTTCTGATGAATGTGATAACGCTCGTATTAAGTTAATTTTTATTACAAAAATAAATAAATGGATAAGGTGTGAGGCCGATATTTATCATATATATTTTTTCAATAAATTTATTATTCCACATAAAATACAAGAATGAATAACTTTAATAAAGGATTAAATGATGCATAAACATAGACACACACTGAAAAATATGGTCACATAGAGAGTTCTCCCAATAAAGCTAGCTTGGAAAATGACCCAATTGAAATATTTTACAGAAATGAGGTCATAAGTAGACATAAAAAGGGACCCTTTTTTATTTTTCCACTTAAATGAATGATAAAAAGAATGTCCCTTTTGTTGCCCAATCATTTTGTTAAGGACTTAGAAGGCTAACATGTGTATCTATTTTAATTATTTTATTTAGAAAAACTAAATCTTTGGTTACTTCAATAACAAACAAAGTACACTTCATCATGTCTTGGATTAGTTGCTAGAGTGATTTGGGGGAATTTTTCAAATTCATTCTCTTTCGTTAGGGTTCATAGTGTTTTTTTATATTAAAGAAAAAAAAGGAAAAACCACACTAAAAGGTTAATAATAATATTAAAGACTATAAGTAATAAACATGTTTAATAATTGCATTGGGTTGGAATTAGGGCAAACTCTGATATTGGCCCGTGGTATCGGGCCCAATAAAGGGCCTCTTAAACCGTAAAAGAAAAATAGAAAAACAACGTCGCCTGAGAGATTCGAACTCTCGCGGGGAAACCCCATGTACTTAGCAGGCACACGCCTTAACCACTCGGCCAAAGCGACAATTTGTTGATGGGAATCTCTATAAATATTATTTTTAATATTAGTTTTGATCATTTTTATTCCAATTTATAATTAATATTATGTTAATTATATTATATGGTGTGACAATGTAATATCATATAGTCCAGACATCTTATAACATAGTTATTAAGTTTAATTTAGTTTAGTAGAACAAATTTTAAAGTATACGAAGAAAATAAATACAATTTTAAAGATTTAGAAATGTATATAGAGAAAAATATAGAACAAGGAGAGTGAATAGATAGACATAGGGATATAATATTGATTCATATGGTTCACTAGAACTATATCTGACATGTGTGGCTTAGCTGGCTGAGACTGACAGCTGGAACTTATAAATCAAAACAGTCACGCCTCTTGGCTACTCCTTTGAGTCATTTCACCCCTTCCCGTTTCATTTTTTATCGGTTCTGTTCACCAATTCATTTAATTCCACCGTTTCTCCTCCGTCTCTATTTGGAACACTCCTATTTCCACTTCCACGGGTGGTGCACGTGTCGCTACATTTCACTATCACAGGGGTGATTCCGTCATTTTTTTTCACCCCCTTCCTGACCTCACATGTTAGATCTCTTCCTCCTCTTCCACTTAAAGACCATCCACCATATACCTATTGCCACGTGGATTATCGAATATCTCATTGGCTCCAACTCTCCACGTCATCCGCGATGGATTCTATTTAGAATCACCACGTGGTTCGCCCTCCCAGTTCGAGAGTTCGCCGCATTAACCAACTTCGGCGGATCCTTCGAAGCTAACTGTTCTCTTTTTTTTTTTTTTTTTTTTTTTTTTTTTTTTTTTTTTTTTTTTTTT
>NW_019268526.1:5394943-5409071 GCF_002738365.1 Cucurbita moschata | reverse complement strand
TTTTTTTTTTTTTTTTTTTTTTTTTGCCATCTTCGGTCGAATCGTAGTTCTTCCATCCAAAGCTCCGCCTTTGGATTTCTGTCCAGTGTCCAGTAGTTGTTTTTCGATTTGAAAATCTCGACGGCTGTCGAACTTCTCCACCGCCGTCGCCGTCGCATTAGACCAAGACCGGTTAATGGCCTCTCTGGCGCTGACTTCCTCGTATCTCCCTTCTCTCCGGTCGCGCCTTCCGAAATCTGATTCAAATGCTCAAATTCGCTGCTCCTCTCTCCGTTCCAGTCTTCCCAAAGCCGCCATTTTCGGTAATGGCATCAGAACTAGCTTCCGCATTCCGTCTTCTCTGTCAAGTGAAGCTAAATCCGTTAAACCAGCTCTAAATATCGGAAGCTCTCGTGGAAATCTCAGTGCTTTTACTGTCCGAGCGGCTTCTTCTTCTCCTTCTGCTGCTGTAGCTCCGGCTTCTCAGCCATGGCAAGGTGCGGCGATTAAGCCACTTATTGCTTCGATTGCTACGGGTATCATTTTGTGGTTTGTTCCGGTTCCGTCTGGTGTTTCTCGAAACGCGTGGCAATTGCTCGCGATTTTCCTCGCTACCATTGTTGGGATTATAACTCAGCCATTGCCTCTTGGTGCTGTTGCTTTGCTGGGACTAGGCGCCTCTGTTCTGACTAAAACCCTAACTTTCTCTGCTGCCTTCTCTGCGTTCGGTGATCCCATCCCATGGCTCATCGCTCTTGCCTTCTTCTTTGCTCGAGGTTTCATTAAGACCGGACTTGGTAATCGAATTGCTTATCAATTTGTTTCTCTATTCGGTAGTTCGTCGTTAGGGTTAGGGTACAGTTTAGTATTCAGTGAGGCCCTGTTGGCGCCGGCAATTCCCTCGGTGTCGGCCAGAGCAGGAGGGATATTCCTTCCACTGGTGAAATCGCTCTGTGTTGCTTGCGGTAGCAATGTTGGTAATGGTACGGAGAACCGGTTGGGATCGTGGTTGATGCTCACTTGCTTTCAAACTTCGGTGATTTCATCATCCATGTTCTTGACGGCTATGGCTGCTAATCCTCTGAGTGCCACTCTGACGTATAACACGATTAAGCAGACGATTGGATGGACCGACTGGGCTAAAGCAGCGATTGTTCCAGGATTGATCTCCTTGATTGTGGTGCCATTGCTTTTGTATGTGATTTATCCGCCCACGGTGAAAAGCAGTCCAGATGCACCAAAGCTTGCCAGAGAGAAGTTGGACAAGATGGGACCAATGACCAAGAATGAGATCATAATGGCTGGAACTCTGCTTCTAACGGTATTAAACCATCTTTGTCCCTGTCCCTACTCTTTTTCTCGTATCAGTTCGAAACTTTTGCCTTTTGCTTTTTAGCTTTTGAGTTGATTGAAATCTAGGAACTTCATGTCCTATTTACAAACTTTTACATTTGCTTCTATATTTGCTTAATCGTAATAATCAAACTCTGAAAACTACTTATCTCAAAAGTTAGAACACTATCGATTGTGCTGGAACATGTATTATAGAGAGTGTTACCTTTTGCTTCTCTTAATGTGGTTTGCTTATCAGCAAGTTCAAATTGGGATGTTGACCTCTAGTGCTGAAGCTTTTAGTGAGTTATTTCATTGTTTAGTTCACCAAATGTAATCTATGTGCGGCTCATAATGTGTGTTTCCTAATTATCAAGTGGAAGTTGTATGCCTGGTCTAGTCCTTGGTGTACGTTGGAAAGTTATATTGATTTAAGTTGCATAGGGGAGATGTTTACAGCTGCCTATCTTATTCCTTGGATCAGGTGGGTCTTTGGGTTTTTGGAGGGGTTCTTAATGTGGACGCTGTTACTGCTGCCATCTTGGGATTGTCCGTCCTTCTTGTTACAGGCGTTGTGACATGGAAAGAGTGCTTGGGAGAAGCTGTTGCCTGGGACACTCTTACATGGTTTGCTGCACTCATTGCAATGGCAGGGTATCTCAACAAATATGGTCTCATCTCCTGGTTCAGCCAAACTGTAGTGAAGGTTTGCCTTGAATTCCCTTTATTTACATGCCATAGGCCTTTGCTCGGGCAATTGATAATCTGAGTATATGAGTGTGGATGCATGATTAGGAACAAGTTTAGCATGAAACTTGGAGTAGGAAAAATGCTTCTAATTAATTTAAAACACTTCTTAGATCCATCTAAACAACCAAAAGTTTCTTTCTAAATTTAAGAATACCAAAAAGCCCTGTAATGAGCATTATGTTTCAAAAGTATCCACATAAAAGTATTACTACCAACATTCAACCAGAATTTTCTCTAGGATATCTTTATGTCCATATTCAAGATTTTTGGCTTTTAGATTTCTTCGTTGATTGTTTTCTTTAAGCAAAAGAACAAAAAATAAAAAACCATAGGAAAGCATATGGGAGCAGGATATTGGGCTTGATTCTGGAGGTCACAAACATCCCAAGAGATAAAATTACAGATAAGTTAAAGGGAGTTTGATCATACCTAGCAGGCTATTTTGAGTTAGTGTAGATACCACTTGAATTGTTAGTAGAGCCTGTAGGGTGGAACGTTTCATAACTAGTGAGTCCACGCATCTGATAAATGAAAGTAAGTGGCATCCTACGCAGTTCAAAGATTGTGCCTCAAGATTCCCTTTTGCCATTCAGTGATATTTGCCAGAATCTGTGCTTCTTCCTTCCCTCACCTAAAGAAAACCCGCAAGGAAAAAATCTGGAAAGAAAATTTTTAAGGCCATGTTTGAACTTTATGCTTGTTCCTTCCAATTTTTGCTCTATGATTTTCACCTTTCTTAAATAAGCATTTGAATTCATAACCAAACTCTAAAAACAAAAAACAAGTTTTTCAAAACTTGACTTAGTTTTTTAAAACTTATTTAAGAAAATCAAAAAACAAAAAACGAAAAACAACATATTATCAAACGAGGACTAGGTTTAATTTTGAATTTGCTATAACATTATACATGCTGCATATAGCTCCATGAGGTAATGGAGTCTAATAACATCAGCTAACTACCCACTGCTGAACTTCAATGGACATCTCCGTGTTCCCTTCAAGATTTGCTCTATTCATCAATACTGTACAAAACTAGCCAGATGTTGCATAGGGAGGCTCGGATTCTGATCTTTGCACATAGTTATATTACTTGATCTTTTAATGCATTCAGAATGTTGTTGTCGCTGTTGGCAATCTACTATTGTTACTGTGCTACGTTGGATGAGTAACTCTTCTCACAAGTTTGTGCTCTTTCCACAGTTTGTTGGTGGACTAGGCCTTTCATGGCAGCTGTCGTTCGGCATTTTAGTTCTTCTCTATTTCTACTCCCACTACTTCTTTGCAAGTGGAGCTGCTCACATAGGCGCGATGTTTACCGCCTTCTTATCTGTTGCTAGTGCTTTGGGGACTCCCCCCTACTTTGGAGCAATAGTACTTTCCTTCTTATCTAATCTGATGGGTGGCCTAACCCACTACGGCATTGGCTCAGCGCCTGTCTTCTATGGTGCCAACTATGTTCCTCTTGCTCAATGGTGGGGCTACGGGTTCCTCGTATCTATTGTCAACATCATTATCTGGCTTGGCATTGGAGGAATGTGGTGGAAGGCCATCGGTTTATGGTGAAGCAACTGATCTAGACCAAGATTAAGCCATCCTGAATTTGTTAATATGTCTCGAGGTACAATTTTCTTCCTAGACCTTTGAGGCAGGTTGTAAGTTTGCTTTTTTGATCTCATATTTATTATTTTCACTGCCAAAATGATCCTTTAGTGACATCTATGAGATTGTAATCTGAAAACTAGAAGATGTTACTCGAGATAAAGTTTACATGTACCAGAAAAAACTTGTGACATTTGTGTATGAATTGAATGATTTTACTTGGTTGGTAACTGCAGCTTTCTTTCTCAATGATGATATAATTGAGAGATAAACAGGCAAAGATGGAGGTTAGGCAGGCAGTAGAATCAGGAATGGTAGCATTAAAAGTTTACGGTGATTTTAGGGGGATGGTTTCCACCTCTTATGGAAATGGAAGCCGAGAAGCATTTGTGCCACAGAAAGGAAGTGGGAACAAGGAAGCTTCCTCGCTTTTATTTGACCGAATCAATAATATAATTTCAAAATTTATAAATTAGTCGCGTATTCCCGATCTCAACCATAGGGCTATTATAGTCTTTCTACAATAATATAATTTCAAACTTAATAAATTAGTCGCGTATTCCCGATCTCAACCATAGGGCTATTATAGTCTTTCTACAGTTAAACCAATTCTCGATGCGAAGTGGGCGTCTTCCCAACTTTGAGTCTGTCCCGCTATGTGTCAGCAGCATATGCAAAATGCTGCCATGTGTCTTTTACTAAATCACCAAAATTATTTTAGCATTTTCAGTAATCCACTTTAAACTTCCTTCAAAATTATTAAACCAATTACTCTATTTTTTTGTTAAATACAAAATTAATGTTATAATAAAAATACAAAAAATATTAAGAGTGGAAATGAATATTTTAAAATTTTACCAAAAATATAATAATTAAAGTATTATATTTATTCCATTTTTAAAAGATATTAAAATTTTATTCATTTTTAAGGAAAAAAAAAATCTGATTGGAGGTCAATTCCAAATAACCTAAAATTAGTTACCATTGTTAGATAATGCGTGGAAATTATTCCAAATTATTGGCAAGGTGGACGAATCTAACCCTGACCGTTCTTTCCCTAGTGTAAAAGACAAAGAGGCCCTTTTCTTTGCCGCTTGGCTTTTGCCCGCCAATGCCAATGCCAACGCCAACGACCCAACGTGCATGTGATCGGAGTGGCCGGGTATTTCTTCCCTAGAAAATGCCTCACTTTCCTTTGCGTTCTTTCCATCATCTCACCGACCAACTCGCCCTCTTCGCCTTCCACTACCTCAAAATTTGTCTTCCAAGTAAGCGACCCTCTTCTCCTTTTTCTTCTGCGCTTTGAATTTGAAGTGGGTCTTTCTCCACACCGGCGGAGTTGAGGTATCCAACTTGAAATGTCTTTGTGAGACTGTTTCATCAATTGGGAACTTTCTTCTGTTTAGTCTTTCAGTTGAAATTTCTTCTTGTGTAGCGGTTTGTGGTTCGTGATGTCTACAAATCAGGAAATTTTGTCCAATGATTTGAATGCTTTTGGCTTTTTGTACATTGAATGGTTGATCTTATTCTTCACGACTGTTATTGGGACAAAAGTTATTTTAGGGTCTAACTTGCTTGACGGGCAGACGCAGTAAATGAAATGGGTTTCGTTCATTTTTTTATGAGTTGTTCCTTCTGGCGCTTGTTGCTGAAACCCACTTTAATATCAATTGTTAGGTTTTGAAACAATTGAAGTTTCAACGTTTTTGTTCATTCTGCAGGTTCTGGGATTCGATTTCGAGCTTCTTTCGTCTTCAATTGGGCTATAGTTATCTGCCCCTGTCACTTGAGAACATAGGCACCATGATCATTTAAAAACAGTTCAGGGGATGGCCTTCTCGATCATGTCCGAGGAAGATGACCCTCATTCATATTGGGATAAAACAAGAACACCTATTCGTATCTTCTTCAAGGATGCCAAGTAAAGAAGCTGCTGAACATTTCTTTTACTTTCCTTTTTTTTTTTTTTTTTGGCCTGAGGTTATTTGGATTATGATCCTCAACGTTTTCACAAGGACTCTTCTTTACAATCGTGGTAATTCTTTTACTGTTCTCTCTGTTTGTGAACAGGCATGTTTGTAAGTTGGATGAACTTGGTCGGGAAATAGCACAGATTGCTTTGCCTGCCACACTGGCTTTGGCGGCTGATCCAGTAGCTTCTCTGGTCGACACAGCATTCATTGGCCACATAGGTAAGTAGGGGCTCTCTTAATTTCTTTCATGCCCTTGTACGGTGTGAGTTTTTGCTAGTAGTGGTAATAGGATTTGTATAATTTCTCCATTGCTTTCTCCCAAGACTTTGTAGCGTGTTCATATTGCTATATCATTGATACAGGTTCGGTGGAGCTTGCTGCTGTTGGGGTTGCTATTGCTTTATTTAATCAAGTTTCAAGAGTTGCAATTTTCCCGCTTGTAAGTGTCACCACATCTTTCGTTGCTGAGGAAGATTCAATTGGAAGTGTTTCTAATGAAGCAGAGGATAATAACGATATGGACAGAGGTTTCTTTACAAATGATGATAAAAAATTGATGATCCCACAAAATGGTATGCTTTATCTCATACACTATTCAAACCTTCCCCTATTTTGAACACTAAAATATTCATAAGAATACTTTCTTCTTAGTCCTAAACCTTACATCATCTGATTTCATTTGTTATCCTTGACAGGGAAAAGTAAAGATGCACACCATTCAAAGCCATTCGATAGGAAAGTTGAGAATGGAAGAAGATATATCCCATCAGCCTCATCGGCTTTGGTTATTGGCGGTGTTCTTGGCCTCGTTCAAGCCATCTTCTTGATATCTGGGGCTAGACCCCTATTAAATTTTATGGGAGTCAAGTCTGTGAGTATTTCCTATTGTGAAACAATCAGAATTTTTTGTCTGTTTTTTGTAAATTAATGTCTTCAGACAGTTCTTATACATGATTTTAGTTGCATAACATGAATGTAGGATTCTCTGATGATGACTCCTGCACTGCAGTACTTGACACTGAGGTCACTCGGTGCCCCAGCAGTTCTTCTCTCCTTGGCCATGCAAGGGATCTTTCGTGGATTTAAGGACACAAAAACTCCTTTATATGCAACTGGTATACTTCAAAACAATTCCTAAGTTCTACTTCTGCTTATCTAACAGCAGGAAGAAGTCAAAAAGAGTTTCCAAAACCATTCTTTTTCGAACCTCCGAATTATCTGTGTTCATATTTTCCCCCTTGTTCTGCTTCAGTGGCAGGAGATGCAACAAACATTATTCTAGACCCAATATTCATATTCAATTTTCGTTTAGGCGTCAGTGGTGCAGCCATTGCACATGTTATATCACAGTAAGTTGTATGGTATACGTTGATTCCACGACATCCAAGGATTTTCTGCTTATTTTTTTTTAACGTTTATTTCTGTTTTGTAGATACCTAACTGCACTGATACTCTTTTGGAGATTAATGGGACACGTTGATCTCTTACCTCCCAGTATCAAACATCTGCAATTTAGTCGATTTCTGAAAAATGGTAAGGGATGGGATTCGTGTGCATGTACGCAAAATCAAAGATTAACCATGTTGTAAATACTTGGTTCTTCAATTTATATCTTAGCTGAAAGCAGTTTTTAGAATTATACTATGATATCTTCAATCTGAAATTCCAGGATTTAATAGATTGTGTTCATTTTTCTACAGGTTTTCTATTGTTAATGAGAGTTATTGCTGTGACTTTCTGTGTGACCCTTGCTGGGTCATTGGCTGCACGTCAGGGATCGACATCAATGGCTGCATTTCAGGTCTGCTTGCAGGTTTGGTTGACAACGTCTCTACTTGCCGATGGACTAGCTGTTGCTGGGCAGGTTTGGAAAAGATTTCTAAGTTCCTTTCATTTAATAAACTTGTACTGAAGTTAAGTGTTCGTAAGTTTCTTCAGGCAATACTAGCAAGTGCCTTTGCCCAAAACGACCGGAATAAGGCGACGGCTGCAGCATCTAGAGTATTACAGGTTCTTAATCATTTGTTTACAGATCTAATCACTTTTAATAAATGCATTTTCCCTATAATTACATAGTAAACTATACTGCAGCTGGGATTGTTTCTGGGATTGATACTCGCAGTCTTCCTTGGAGTTGGGATGACATTTGGAGCGAAGTTATTTACAAGTGATGTCGACGTTCTCCACCTTATTGGCGTAGGAATTCCAGTATGACATCTTGTCTGCTTGCTAAGGCAAAGCTATAAGAAAGTTATTTACTCACTTCAATATTGAACAGAAACCAAAACTGAATTTGCTTTTAATTGGTGTAGTTTGTTGCTGCTATGCAACCAATCAACGCCTTGGCATTTGTTTTTGATGGTGTCAACTTTGGAGCTTCTGATTTTGCATACTCAGCTTACTCCTTGGTGAGTTCGTCCTCAATATTCATTCCCTATAGGAAAAGGCACCATGGAGCAATGATGCAAAAAATAACTATAGTGGCTGGTTAGTGTCCCATAATCTGGACTTGGTTGGGATCTAACAACAAAACTGTGAGATCCACATTGGGTTTGGAAACCTTTGTGGGATTCCTTATAAGGGTTTGAAAACCTCTCCCTATCAGATGTGTTTTAAAATTTTGAGGGGAAGTTTAAAGAGGACAATATTTGCTAGCGGTGGGCTTGGACTGTTACAAATGGTATCAGAGCCAGACACCGGGCGGAAACCTCTCCCTATCAGACGCGTTTTTAAACTTTGATGGAAAGCCCAAAGAGGACAACATCGAAGCATATAAACTTATAGGCCCAAAAGAGAAGGGAAAGAATTGTAGATGAGGTAAATGATGAACAACTCTCATTGTCCAACCTTTCAAACTCTCTCCAGGTTCTGGTGGCTATAATCAGCATTTTCTGTTTGTTCATTCTCTCTGCAACTCAAAGATTCATCGGCATCTGGGTCGCCTTAACTATCTACATGAGCCTACGAACGCTAGCCGGATTCTGGAGGTACGTTGAAATTTTGCCCTTTTCATCTAACCAAACGTGTTACAGTAGCCATTACAAAAGACCAATGTTTTTTAACAGCACCTGGATTCATTTACAGGGTAGGCACTGGAACAGGCCCTTGGTATTTCCTCCGGAGCTAGGATAGAGTTTGTTCGTTGAACATCGATAAGCTGATCGGTGACGTTTCTTTTACAGAATCACCATGTAATTTATCTCCAAAGACATACCTCCATACACAGGGTTTTGCATCAGGACATCCAAGCATAAAACCTTAAAATTGTGAAAAGCTTCGAGTTCATGTACAGAAGAGAGATGGCTGCCTGTTCTTGCACGTATACGACAAGAAAGTAGATGTTTCAGTGTTTTGTAGTTGTAAATGGCAGTTCTGAGAATGTATCAGTGTAATAACTGAAATTTGTTTTAAATTTTATGTAAGTTTTTTATATGCATTCCTTTTACTTTGAAACTATTTGTTCCAAGCTCATTAAAAAGTGTTTGATTTTCTTCTTAAATATAAATAATCATTTTTATTTATAGATTGTGTTACGTGATGTTAAAAATAATTAAATCATATTCATATTCTAATCATTATTAAAAATATTTTAAATTAATTTTAGTGCAACTTAAAATTTAAAAACAATCATAAAGAAATTGTTTCACCCAAACTATACCGTCAAGTTTGTTTAAATTATTTATTTTCATTTTTAAATTTTTAAATTTTGTGTGAAATTAAAGGGTTAATATCAAGATATAAAATATTAAAAATACTAGAAATTTAATTTCTATTAGATTAGATAGTTTATAATCTTTTTTTTATTTTTTTATTAACAGTAAATGAAATTGTAATTTAACCCATAATTAAATAATTTTCCCCAACTTCACTTCAAAAGCGTTGATCAGTTGATCGTTTACTTTATCCTTTTAACTTCCTTGCTCCCCCGCGCCAAATGTTCGTGGCTCTTTGTCGATGGAGATTTCAGCCACCCTAAGCATTCACGGACGCTCTCCGACTCCTAAACAAGCCATCAATGTCTCAAAGGACTGGAACTTGATTATAAAGCACCAAACCAAGCTTAAGAATGACCATGCCATTCTTTCTACATATACCCAGATGGAGTCTCTTGGTATTGCACCCGATTCTGCTACAATGCCTCTTGTTCTAAAGGCTTGCGGGAGGCTCAACGCCATTGAAAAAGGGGTACGAATTCATTCTTGTATTAGGGATTCGGATTTGATCAGAGATGTTCGGGTTGGGACTGCCTTGGTCGATTTCTATAGTAAATGTGGGCTTGTTGGAGAGGCCAGTAAAGTGTTCGATGAAATGCCTGAAAGAGATTTGGTGTCGTGGAATGCATTGATTTCGGGATATGTGGGCTGTTCCTGCTATAAAGAAGCAGTGTTGTTGTTTATAGAGATGCAAAAGGCAGGCCTCACACCCAATTCTCGTACTGTAGTGCCTCTGCTTTTGGCTTGTGCTGAGATGTTGGAACTGCGATTAGGACATGAGATTCATGGTTATTGTTTGAGAAATGGGTTGTTTGATATGGATGCACATGTTGGTACTGCTTTGATAGGATTTTATATGAGATTTGATGCAACAGTTTCTCACCGAGTTTTTAGCTCGATGGAGGTGAGAAATGTAGTGAGTTGGAATGCAATGATAACCGGATATCTCAATATTGGAGATTACACAAAAGCTTTGAAGCTTTTTAGTAGTATGCTGACTGAGGGTATAAAGTTTGATGCTGTTACAATGCTGCTGGTTATTCAAGCCTGTGCAGAATCTGAGTCTCTCCAATTAGGCATGCAACTGCATCAGTTGGCTATCAAGTTCAATTTCATTGGTGACTTGTTCGTATTAAATGCACTGTTGAATATGTATAGTGATAATGGACGTCTGGAGTCATCATGTGCGTTGTTTAATGCCGTTCCCACCTCTGATGCCGCCTTATGGAATTCTATGATATCTGCATACATTGCCTTCGGATTTCATGCTGAAGCTATAGCTTTGTATATTAAAATGCGTTTGGAAGGCTTAAAAGAAGACAAAAGAACCGTTGAGATTATGCTGTCTTTATGCGAAGATCTAAATGATGGTTCTATTTGGGGTAGAGGCTTACATGCTCATGCCATGAAAAGTGGAATGGAACTAGATGTATTTCTGGGCAATGCATTGTTAAGCATGTATGTTGAGCACAATCAAATTGATGCTGCACAGAAACTTTTTGATAAGATGAGAGGTTTGGACGTCATCTCCTGTAACACAATGATATTAGCACTTGCTCGGAGTAAGTTTCGAGCCAAAGCATTTGAACTCTTTATGACGATGTGTGAATCAGAAATCAAGTTCAATTCATACACAATGATATCTCTCCTTGCATTATGTAAAGATGGAAGTGATTTGGTGTTTGGGCGATCGATCCATGGTTTTGCAATAAAAAATGGTCTTGAAATAAATACTTCTTTGAACACTTCACTGACTGAAATGTACATAAACTGTAGAGATGAAGGATCGGCTACAAATCTGTTTATTAGATGTCCTCAAAGAGATTTAGTTTCATGGAATTCCCTAATTTCGAGCTATATAAAGAATGACAATGCAGGAAAAGCTCTATTACTTTTTAACCATATGATTTCTGAGCTGGAGCCTAACTCCGTGACAATCATAAGTATTCTCACATCTTGTACCCAGCTTGCCCATCTACCACTAGGACAGTGCTTGCATGCTTACACAACTAGAAGGGGAGAATCTTTTGAATTGGATGCTTCTCTAGCAAATGCTTTTATAACTATGTATGCACGATGTGGTAAAATGCAATATGCAGAAAAGATTTTTAGCACCCTGAAGGCAAGAAATATTGTCTCATGGAATGCCATGATAACAGGGTATGGCATGCACGGTCGTGGACACGATGCTACTCTAGCCTTTGCACAGATGTTGGATGATGGTTTCAAGCCAAACAATATATCTTTTGTATCTGTTTTATCTGCCTGCAGCCATTCTGGTCTGACCAAGACCGGTTTGCAGCTTTTTAGTTCCATGGTGCGGGACTTTGGTATTGCTCCTCAACTTGCTCACTATGGTTGTATAGTTGATCTGCTTGGTCGTGGGGGCCATTTTGCTGAAGCTATAGCTCTCATCAGCTCAATGCCCGTTGAGCCTGATGCATCAATTTGGAGAGCTTTGCTCAGTTCATGTCAGGTTAAAAGCAATAAAAAACTAGTCGAAACCATCTTTAGAAAGCTTGTTGAATTAGAACCAAGCAATCCAGGGAATTTTGTTTTGCTTTCAAATATCTACGCAGCAGCAGGTCTTTGGTCAGAGGTTTCACAGATAAGAAAGTGGCTTAGAGATAAAGGTCTAGTGAAGCCTCCAGGAACTAGCTGGATTGTAATCGGAAGTCAGGTCCACTATTTCACTGCAACTGACGTATCACACCCTCAATCAGAAGAAATTTACGAAAATTTGAATTCTTTGACATCATTGATCCAAGATATGGGCTGAAATTTAGGATTTTTCTGTCATCCACCCAGACTTGATTTTATGTGCGTGCATATATGTAGAAGAGGCTGTAAAGAAAATTCATATGTCGAGGTTCACGCCTTACATTATGCTCATGGTTTGCTCTGCTAATCCTAAAAGGAAGATATCTACTCGGCTAGCTCCAGGAGAGTATTCCCATGTAACAGAGCCATTACTATCCAAATATCCTTTAACTGTTAGTACTTGTAAGCACATTTACTTTATCTTACAAAGATTCTGTTTTTTCAGGAATCCAGTCAACTGAAATTAGTTTCCCTTTGTGAGAGAATTGTTGGCGCAGATCGATATTCTCTGATCTTTCCCGAGGTGTCTTACAAGAGCACCTGGTAGTGCATAAGGGCTGTACACTGTGGACTGTTCTTGCTGCATTCTTCGTTGCAATCTCCAACTGTCTGATTTAGTCACTTGCCTGGTTCCACCAACAACAAGATCTAGATTCCTCCAAGAACCGAACCGGTATGTATACTTTGTTTTCTTCGTCTCATTATCCTACCTTATTTATGGGCGTGTTGGTTTATCGTGTATAAACTAGCCATTCTACTTGCTGGTACAAATTATGATCTGATATATGACCGTCCATGTGAAATATGTATTCCTTAAGTTATTTCACTGAAAGAGTTCTAAATCAACAACCATGAACCAACACCCTTTACTAAAGATTACCACCTTTAACACCTTAACGATGGTGTTGGATCCACAAAATTTCTCTTGAAGATAGTCAATGTAATGGCTGCATAATTTTGCTTTAGAAATTGAGAAAAGACTGTCTTTCAAATGGAAGGGTGTTGACATGGAACATGAACTTTTTTACAGTATATGCCTAAACTTGTTGAGTTATCTGTGAGTGGCGCAAAATGTGAAACCTTGTAAGTTATAGAAACATATTCAATAAGATCGATACTTTTAACATGTATAAGATGTTGAAAGTATTTACAGTGACAATCTATTAAACATTGGATATAAGAATTCTTATTAGTTGGTGAAAAATAATATGAATGAGAATTGACTACTAAGGACATGGCCAGATTGGTCGAGGTTAACTAAAGGAAAAGAAATTAGGAAAAAGAAATAATCTAGTAGCTCCTAGTCAGCCAATCTTCTAAAAGCTCTTGTCGTCTGAAGGCCATATTACAGTCTCCATTAGTCGCTCTCGCATCAACTCCAAGTTTTCGTCTGATATCTCTTTGTATATTTCAGCGTGATCACATTTCTATGCAATAACACCAAATCACAATGAATATGTGTTCTTATAATGGCTCCAACAAAGAAATTGTCTTCAAAATACTAAATTTGCTCTTACCTTGACCCATTTGTTATAGAGATGAAGCCTTGTTATCATCACTCTCTCAGCCAAATCCTGTTTCTCCTGTTAATCAAACACATACACATCAAATATCTTATTGTTCAATACTCAATTATTTCATATCCTTGAAGATATGATGTGTTAATCAAGTGAGCTAGGTTCAAGTTGGATGTACAAAAAACTAGAGATTTCTTTACTTCTACCTTTACAAGGGTTCGGATGAAACGCTTCCCATCCCTGGGCTTGTGATTTACAACAAAGCTGTTGATGTAGAAAAAATGAAATTCAAGATTAGGTTGGGAAATAGAATATGTTCTGAACACTGTTGAGGATAATCTAAGCATTTATATTGGCAGTGTTGATGAATTAAGTTCGTAAAAACTCAAGCGAAAGGCTTCACTTACTCATAAAACCATCTGTATTGGGTAGGGTTCATCTCATAAAGCTGATTTAGAACTGTCTTCACAGCTTTGTATGTGAAATAGTTAAGTATTTGCTGCAAGTAGAAAGCCCCTGTTAAGCTTATAATAATGTTACTCTACCGAAGAAACAGAGGAGAAGAAAGAACGATCATAAAATTTGAGCTAGAGAAAGAAGAAGACATCATAGGAAGCTGAATCAAGTAAGCTGTCTTGTCTCCCCCCCCCCCCCCCCCCCCCCC
>NW_019268526.1:5316804-5394718 GCF_002738365.1 Cucurbita moschata | reverse complement strand
CCCCCCCCCCCCCCCCCCCCCTAAATGCAGAATGCAAGTTCCAAGAACACTCAACATTAAGGAAACAGAAGAGAACTGGAATTCATAAGATGAAGAAATTTTGCATTGAAGAAGAGAGTCATATCATGTCCATACCATTTTCACATCATCAAAACTCTCCTCGTACTGCCCTGCAAATTCATTGACAACAACAAGCCTCCGATTCCTCCGTTGGTTCCTCCGACGCCGGTGGCCACCACTGGCCGAGAGCTGCCACTCGCTGCCGGAGTTGACAAACGAACTTCTCAAATCCACCAACCGAGACACGGCCAAATGACTCTTAGCCTTAGATCTCCTAGGCAAAACCAAATCCCCACGACTTCTGAGACTCATATTGGTAACCGGCGATGAGTCCAAACACAAACATGGGCACGGCGGCGAGTCGATCACCGGCGCACCCGCAACACACAAAGCTCCCACCATTCTAAAAAAAGACTCGAAGATCACAATCGTTGAGAGAAGCAGGATTTAGGAAGTGGTATTAAAGCAATTGAAAAGAGAAGCAATAGAATATAAGAAGTGGAAATGGGTGGGAAAAGGCTTCGGCTTTGGAGAACAGGGGATTGGGTCAAAGATTAACCGACCGTGAGAAACTGAAACTTCGAGTATTCAATTTGGAATTGTCCATGATTTTGTTGTTTTCTTTTTTCAAATTACGCATTCCAACTCCCAACTGCCAACTTAAACCAGACATTCTTCTAAGGTCCTAAATCATCCATGCAATATGTCCATTTTTCCCAATGAAATGAAAATTTGTACTTCCTTTTTTTTCTTAGCTTAATAATTATACGATGAGACTTAAAATCGATGATGGTCAACTTGGATATAACTCAGCTAGGAGGTTAGATGTTCATATCTTCCATTGTATTGTTGAACTAAAAAAAGTCGATTCTAGTTTTTACCCTAACACACGGTTGATTTTTTTCTGTTATATAAATTTACATGTTTTTTTAACTACTAAAAAAACCTTTACCATATATCAAAACGTCAACGTAATTATCTAAACCATCCCACTTACCAATAATAATTATAATTATAGATATCAAGTCCATGTTATACTTATATCAGGAATGTACCGTATAATATAAATATCATGCATACATTGTCACAAACATAGTATTAATATAATAAACAAACATAGTATTAATATAATTATTAGGCATATATCACAATAAGCATATAACTAAAGGTGAATTTCTTTATAAAATGTGGGGTATTTCATTTATTACATTCAAGGGTATTTTGGTAAGAGAAAAAGTTTGATAAATTCCTAAAATCCTACCAATAATAATGAAGTATGACATAGAATCCACACCCATTGGGGTTTAAAATCAAAGTGGATTTTGCAATTTATTGAGCTCGTCTTCAAATTCATGGCCCAGCCCGGAACGAAATCGGGGGTAGGGATCCATTGCCACTGAGGCTTAACCGGAGGTTTCACTTCCTCACGCGTATTTACCTTCGGAATTTCGATTCAGCCTTCACAATCCAACTGAAGCTGCGCGGTCGTCAAGGACGAGAACTGGGTATTCCCTATCAGCGCGAACATGTTCTACCGAGGGTAACCTTCCCCTATCTCTATGCTCTAGTTTTTCTTCATTCTTTGTTTCTTTTCCCCGTTAATTCTCACAATTTGACGTCGATTTGGGGCTCTGGGTCCTCTCCTTTTTTTTTCTTTTTTTCTCTATCTATCTCCTGTTTGTGCTAGTCTGGTAGGATGATTAGTTGGCATGTTTATATGATTTAGAAGGTTGGGCCATTGAATTGTCATCAATTAGCTATGGGTGTTGGGAACTCTTGAGCTTTAATGTTTATTGCCTAATAATACATGAGAGTGTTTTAGAATGAGAAAAATACGCTTAAATTTTTTTGCCTGGTGGGAGAGAGATTGGAAATTGAGGGAAGGACAAGAGGACCAAATTAGTTCAACCACCAAAGAAGGCTAAAATGGATCAGTGTGAATCAAAAAGGAAGGATGACTTTAAATACATAAGAAGTGTATTCCATCTAAGGGTATTGACAAAAAATTCAAGTGTTTATGTCGCTCTAAATCTGCCAAAAAGCTGCTAGAAACAGCTGAACCACAATGTTTGCTTCATTCTCAATTTTTGTCCCATGTCTAGTTTAGATATAATGTCAACAATATTAGGAGAAAGAGAGTAACAGCTGAATGAATGTATTAGGAACGGTTTCTAAATTGTTTGCTAAGAAAAAACCACTTTAATTGGCTTTTTAAAATTGACTTAACGTTGGAGGAGGCCTTTGACATGGTTGATCGCAATTTATTGGATATGGTCTTGGAGAAAAAGGGCTTTGGCCAGAAGGAAGCAAGTGAATATTCAATTGTATTGACACTTCCACTTTTTTTATTTTCGCGATGGAAAACCTCATAGTAGAATTGAAGCCTCAAGAGGACAAGTTTATCATATGCCCTACCCTACCTTGGTCTCCCGATTCTCCCCACAAGATCCCTTAATACTGCTGTGAAAATCAAATATAGAGACAGCTGACTGTCAGGATTGAAGATCCAATGGCCTGAAACCTTGTCTATTGTTCTCCTGGATGAGGAGGTCCTAAACTTTTTAGATATTTCCACATGTGAAACTCCAAATTAAACACATTTAAAAAGTTGCAGGCAAGATTTGTATTCCCTTTCGGTATTAGCAGTTGAGTTAGAAATTGAAGCATCTGGCTTTGTTTTTTCTTGTATATATCTTCTATGTGTTCTGAAAATAGTGAACCTTCCCCACGTTTTATGTATATGGGAAACTTGAAATTGCAGATCTATATTTTTATAGCCAAGAAAGAAGTAGATGCGCATAGGAACCATGTCCTCATTTTTAGCATAGAGAAATATTTTTCTTAGATATTCGAAACATTGATTTTTTGATCTCTTAGGATGGTGTATTGACAAGGTTTCCGTTTTTGTGAATTTCATGTTTCTGTTTGGACTGAAGTCCATATGCTGATGGTGGTGATGGTCGAGAAATGGGTGCAAAGCGTCAAAGGATAGTTGATCAAGGATCTTCTTATTATGGGACCCCTCCGGGTTCTGGGTTTATGTATAATACAAGTCCCTATGCATGTGTTAGTCAGCCCCCACCATTTCCTGTTGTCAGACTACGGGGTCTCCCTTTTGATTGCATGGAAACTGATGTCGTCGAGTTCTTTCATGGTCTGGACGTAGTTGACATTCTTTTTGTCCACAAGAATGGAAAATTCACAGGGGAAGGCTTTTGTGTTTTGGGTTATCCTCTGCAGGTTGATTTTGCCCTTCAAAGGAACAGGCAAAACATGGGGCGGAGATACGTCGAGGTATTCAGGAGTAATCGACAAGAATACTACAAGGCCGTAGCAAATGAAGTTTTCGAAGCATCGGGTGGGTCACCAAGAAGAACTGCACCCAGGTCAAAGTTAACCGACGAGGTAAAAGACTCCGCCGAACACACCGGTGTATTACGCTTGAGGGGTTTGCCATATTCCGCAGGCAAGGATGACATACTGGACTTCTTCAAAGATTTTATCTTATCAGAAGACTCCATTCATTTAACACTGAATTCAGAGGGGAGACCAAGTGGGGAAGCATTTGTGGAATTCTCAAATGAGCATGACTCGAAGGCAGCCATGTCCAAGGATAGAATGACCTTAGGTAGCCGTTACATAGAGTTGTTCCCATCCTCTCATGAAGAATTGGACGAAGCAATCTCTAGAGGACGGTGACACCACCTATACTTTATTCACTGTTTTTCTTCAATTACTATGTTGTTTTACTTTAGAAACTGTGAGATTTATGGAGTTAGAAGTGAATAGGAGCCAAGTCTGTTTTGTGTACTCTCCAGAACCATTGTTTGGCAGACGAGCAGCAGGTCGTATCCCTCGACTGCTTGAATTTGTGAAAAGAATTGGTTTAGTAGTATATGGATTGACCATTTCTCTGGGCAGAGATGCTCAAAATCTTCAATCCCTCTGCATCTTGATCAAAATTTAGAGGTTAGATTCATATGTGTGGGGTAATGCTGTAGTTGATTTATAGCCTCTGCCATTTTCGTCTTCAAATTAAAGTTGAAAGAGATTGAAAACTGTATCTGTAGGCAACAATTCATAATATGCTCTTTCCAAACTGAAACTTAGACAGATTTTCTTTGGATAAAGTTGAAAAAGGCAGAAAATGGTTAAAGGAGACGGACATGGGGAACGTGGATTAATATAAATTTTAATCAACGTTGTATTAAAAGAATAACTCTTCCTGTTATCATTTTTATTATAATAATTTGCTTGCTATTTGTTGTAAATACGGCAATTATATAATTATTAGGAATTTAAATTATTGAAGAGCCTACATGATGATAGGCACATAATATATCTATATCTATATATATGGTTATGATCATGAGAAGTTTCTATAATTATGCCAAACTTTAAAGCAACAAATTTCCCCTTTCAATTTAAAAAAAAAAAATCTCAAATAAACAGAGGAATCTTCATAAATAAGTAATTAGTGCAACTCCACCATATGTATATATATATATAATTTACATTTATGATTATAACCAAATATCACCAAAACAGATTCTATAGCTACGAAGTACAACATTTTTATTTGTTTTTTGTTTGCTTCCATCTGCATTTTCTTTGATTCTAGCAACAGATAAATAACTATTAATAAATAAACCAGAGAGAGAGTGGGTTGGGTTGGGTTGGGAATTTGATTCCACCACGGGCAGAGGGCAGCCTGTGCCCTAATTTTAAGTCGTCAAATTAGCAGTGCAGTAATCCCAAGAAGACTGCCTAAAAATTTGAACTCCATCTCCCTCCTCTCTCTCTCTCTCTCTCTCTCTCTCTCTCACACTGATTATTGCCTCGGGCAGCGGGCAGACTGCCCTGATTATCTCTGTTTATAACCAGCTCGAGATGGGCGCGAACACACTTGTGAAGGCGAACCCTCTTTCTCTCTCTCTCCTCTCTCTAGGGTTTTGTGGGTTTTTGAAGTTCAACCCTTCTCTTTAATGGGCATCCTCCAAAATTCTCTCAAGTCCTTCTCCTTTTAGAACCCCCATTTTCAGAACCCTCTTGCTTTAACCCCCAACAAAAAAGGTTCAATTTTGTTTCCAAACGTTGTTGTTTGTTGTTTGTTCCATTTGGGTTTTGCCTCTTCTTTTTTCCCCCCAGAGGCAAGTTCCTCTGCCCCTCTCAATCGACCCTTTTGAAAGTACCTGAAACAGAGTTCAAAAACCCCTTCAAAATGGCCCCTTCTGGAGGCAAAATGGCCACGAGAACCAGAGCTAATTTACCCAACTTGAAGCTGAACAAGAAAATCAAGAAGACGAAGAAACAGCAGCAGCAGCAGCAGCAAAAGCTGAAGCAGATTCCAGCGGCGATACCAAACGACGCCGTTCATTTCACCGACGACTCTACTGACATCGACGGCGGCTGCAGCACTCCAAAAGCAGAGAGATTCAGAATCCCGGATATTCTAACGTGTCCGCCGGCCCCCAAGAAGCCAAGACCCTCTTCGGATTGCTCATTACGACGATCGCCCATTGCCTTTTTTGCTCCTCCAGAATTGGAGCTCTTCTTCTGCGCCTTGCCGGTGCCTGACATTTCAGTCTGAGGCCAAAAGCTAACTAATCCTCGTGTGTTTATACAAATTTTACAGATATGAATCATCAAAAAAATACCAAGTTCTTGTTTTTCTCGTCTCTTTTGTTAGATATTAGTTTGAATAAGTTTGGGTGGCGGGGGGTTCCCCCTTTTGTGTGAGAAATTGAGCTTGGAGGTGCAGATTTTCAAATTAGGTTTGCTCTGTAATATTATTATTATTTATATATATATTTTGGGAATTTGAGCTGTGTATTGTAGGGTTAGTTTGTCCTTGTCCCACAACTTTCCCTCGTGATAATTTCAACCAATACCTCACTTTATTTTCATGGTGCTCTGTTTCGAAAGCTTCACCCTTTGTTTATGGGTTTAGGGTTTATGGCAGTTATGGTATGGTGCATATTCCAAGAGAGAGGCATGAGGATGATGAGAAAGTGAAACGGCGTCGTGTTACGCAGCAGAAGGCTGCTGTGACGCAGGACTATGTTTCCCTTTCCTCCATACAGAACCCAACACTTTCCCAAATTTCTTTCATTTTCCACGTGGACTTTCTGCAATTACCAAAACTAATTTCAAATCCATAATCCTTAAATACAAAATAAATAAGTAGTAAGCTAAAAAGTAGTTTTGTTTTTACCTTTTCAAATTTATCTTTTTACCTTTGGATTACAAACATATCAAATAGAATTATTTACTTTTCTATTTTTTTATTTATGTCATAGTTGATTCTCGTTAAATTAATTTGATATTATTTAGGAGTAACTTAAAGTTTATAAGAAAAGAAAATAAAAATGATTAGAAAATGAGATAAATTATTTGAGAATGATGAATTAGATTTGATAATCGAAAGAATTATAGTAAGTGAGATTAAAAGGGGAGCGGGTAATGAATTATTATTATTTATATGACTTTGTCCGAACTCACAAAACTAACCTCATCCAAAACAACATGAGAGAATCCAATGAACCAACTCGTGCGGCTTCCCAATCACTGTCTCAAAAATAATGTTTTACCAAATGGAATCTCATCATTTTTTTTCTTTTTTCAAATTATTCATTTTTTCTTAAATTAAAAAAAAAACAATATATATATATTGATGAAACTATGGAAGCCCCACATGTGTTCTTGGCACAATCTTTTAGAATCTGCTGTAGCTTTAAGGAATTAAAAAAAATATGGGAAAGGACAGTTTTGGTTTGATGAAGAAGTTGTCTTTAAAATGATGTTTTTTTTTTACTTTTTTTTCATTTATAAGTATTTAATTTAGCTTGCCCTTTCCTTTTATTTCCATTATTATTTTAGTGTTTTCTTAAGCTTTTCTTTTAATAAAAATTATGATATACAAACAAGACTAAAATAATAATTTAAAATTTGAAAGAGCCATTATTTTTAAAACCGAGATATTTTCCACTACTAGCGAACATTTATACCTTTAGATATTTTATAATGATACAATCAACACTAAGTCAAAATGAATAACAATGTACAAATATTACTACACATTTTAAAAGATGAAGCCAGGCAGGTTCCTAGGGGCCAGCCACATAAAATAATATTAACTTCACTAATAAATAAAATCATTGAAAAAACCAATTATATACCAAATTATTATATTAAAAAAATAAATAAATAAACTCCTAAGAATATATGCACATGTGATTGCATTGGGAAATGCTTGTATTTAAGCTATGAAAGTGTAATATATAATATAAATAGAAGGATAAGATAAGGAAATGGTGAGTTTTGAGTTTTAATGTATGGAGCTTTTTGTAATATTTCCATTAATAATAATGGAGACATTATAATTAGATTGGAGAGTGGGAATTAACCCACCCGGCCATGCCAACTCTTTCTTCAATCATGCCTCTTTTTCAAAAGCTAAAACGTACGTTTTATAATTACTTTTATTATATTTTCTTATTTTATTTTTTAAAAAAACATCTTATGTCA
Source organism: Cucurbita moschata (assembly GCF_002738365.1). NCBI lineage: Eukaryota > Viridiplantae > Streptophyta > Magnoliopsida > Cucurbitales > Cucurbitaceae > Cucurbita > Cucurbita moschata. Next base: position 5,387,131 of record NW_019268526.1, on the reverse strand, counting down.
TTAAAAAAATCTTATGCAATTTTATATTTTTACTAAATATACATAATATTAAACTATTGAATATTCTTATTGTTTTGGTATTTGAATATTCTTATTCTTTTTTCTGTTGAGTATCTACAACTTTGCTTAAAAAAATGATTTATTATTTATAATTCATTTCAATTTATAAATACCTTTTCACAATATCATTATTTTTTATAGAATATAATAAAATGAAAACTAAAAAAATTATCATCGGTAATTAATAAAAATCTACTATACGAGGGAATCTTATCAAATAATTGGGGGAGTGGATGGATGAAGTTTTTTTTTGTTTTCTTTTGAGGAAAATTTTGGATTAAACTTGTACTTTATACTTTGATGTTTCAAATTAGTCTAATAAATCAATCTAATCAATTTATATATATATGATCATGTTTCAACTTTTGAAGAATCCGAGGATGTTCCAAGGGGTTTTTTTTAGGAAAACAAATTTAGTTCTTCTTTTCCTTTTGAGTCAAAATATTTATAATTTTATTTGTTCAAATATAATTCTTAAATCATTTTTTAAATTTATGTTTATTTAAATATACAAGTACAACCAAACATCCTCTTTATCATCAAATTCAGATATAAAGATTTTATTATATAAGAAAATATTAATACTTTAATGAGTTGAACTACAAAGACTGGGTTGACAATGGAGTATTAATACGAGGTGAACTTCAAATGAATTATCGTGAATGCCTATATCCAAATGAAATCTATATCCAAATGAAATGGACGTGTTAGAAACATGAGTGGCAGCTTTTAGGGTTTGTAGAAAAATCTGTGGCAGCCTTTTGTGTAACTTTGTTTAGAGGATTTGCAGAAAGCAAAGCAATAACTCTTTGATTGTGATACACTTATTTCTATTTGCTTTCCCTTCTTTCTTTCTTTTGACCATCTAAATCATTCTTTACTTCTCTTTTTTCTTACCTCCCACTCTCTCACTCCCATCCCATTTTCAACCTACTTAACTCCAGAGTTATATGATTAAATGACGATTAAAATAAAATTATTAAATTTTATCGACAGTTTTCAATTACATATTTGACGATCAGATATAATTTACTTATTTACGAAGTAATGGCGAATAAACTCGTTCTCCTTTCTTTCACCCCGTATTTCTTTCTTTAATTTCTTTCTAACTTTCTTCCTTTGTTTTACCATATTCAGATTAAGGGACGTTTATTTCTTTAGGAAAAGGAAATAAAGAGACACAATTGGGGAAGTTGGGCCTGATAAAGCGTGAGTGCTGTTGTTTGCGTATGGGCCTGGCCCATTTCGTACGTACGGCCCACATTCCATCTTCTCTCTCCTACTCCATAATTCAGCGGGTCAACGATGAAGGAATAGCACATCCATATGATTTATAAGAGAAATAGTAAAATTAGTATTAATTAATTATAACTCAAAGTTGGGCTTCAATAATTAGGCATCATCTTTGCTTGAAGCCTTTGGGGGCTTCCTAGTGCACCCAATCATGGTTTTTAGGTACACCAATGCAAGCTTATCCGAACCACACTAAACCTGAGCCACTTATATGCTGCCACGTTTCATGTAATCAATTCTTAACCATATTTGTCCGTACAACTACATTCTTTTTTTTCATTATTTAATGTTTTGAATTTAGGTTATATGGAATACATGAAAGAGAGTTGGGTGGCATGTCAAATAATTTGTTGGGAGCTTACAGTGATATCATTACCTGAAGGTGATTTAAGAGATTTGCGAGATCAGGAACAAGTCTTGAAAACAAAGAGGCATTAAAAATACTTGGGATACGTGGCATGCGCTGCTGTCGCTACTTTAAAGATGCGGTCCCCACTTTTGCGCCAAGCGTTTCCCGGGCTTTGCTCGTCAAGTGAGTGTCACGTAAGTCAAAATATATTATCCCAATTTCCGCTTTTTATCCTCAAAAACGAATTTCCATAACCTTACCCACCCGTGAGATTCAGACCCTCACCACCCACGTCAACTGGGAACCTGCTTTAGCCGGTTCACTCGGCTCACAGGCATCCACTTAGATAGCCTAGTTCGAAACTGGAAGAGGAGGTCGCCGGTGGAAGACCAGCTGGAACTGAAGTCGGGTCCCGCAGTGGGTAAGGGAACAGTAGCCGTAGCTCTTGAATTTGAGTTCCCACAAGGGCCTTCGCTTTGGCACTGTAGTTACAGTGCTCTCTCTTAAGTATGAGAATCGTTGAAGAACTGGATTGAGTCTTCGATTTCTCTTTCTGTTTCTCTCTTTTCCGAGATTCCGAGTGGTTGCGTCCTGAATCTAGGGCTTTGGATTTCCAGAATTTTCCCTCCAAGTGAGTTCTTCTCTTCGTCTGACTTGACTTTGCAAGATTTTGGTTCCTTTTTCTTCTCTTTCTCGTGTATCTAATGTTACTCCAGGGTTTTCTCAATTCAGTTCTTTATCTTCCTTTTTTTGGGTTCTGTTTATTCTCGTTGCATGAAAGCGCGCCGGTTTGAGTTTCTGGATTCATGCGACTAGGATTTGGGTTTTTGGATCACTAGAGTGGAAAATTTCAACTGGTGGTGTTCCTTTGTTTAGGGAAGGGAGTGGAATTGGGATCTTGATGGGATATTTAGAAGTCGTAAGTTCGGGGATTTTTGTTCTTATTTTTTAGGATTGAACTCGCACCGTCGTATTCAGTTTTGCTCCTTCATCTGTCCCATCTTTTGGCATTGGGTTCTGTTTGTTGTCTGCATGTGGGGATTATGGTTCGTACAGTCCTTATTGGCGGAATTTTGGTTGGAATATCAGTCGCCAAATATCGAAGTGAACGTTTTCTATAGAACGCTATTAGTTACCCCTGCCCTTGCGTGTGGATCATTAATGAGCTGAACTGAAATGCTAAAGAGAACTTATTTAGTACAAGATATTAACTATGATTTGATATTTGGGTGGAGCGTTTTAGGATGATTCGTCAATATAAGCATGCCACTTTTTCCCCTCTCGTTGTCATTTCTGAGTTGTGGTTGGAAGAGTGATAGAAAAAGGTCGCCTATGATAATTTATAGTCTAGCATGGAAATAAATCGAGCACCAAAATAGGATACGACGGTGGAAATAGATAACAGAAGTTGTTTTGAAACTAGTATGGAAATAAATAGAGCTCCGCTCAACATTACGGGAATTGGTTTATGATTTGAATTATAGATCGTGGATGATCTTGGCTTTCCGTTGAGTTTTTTGGATATGCTGCACTTCTGTCTCTTCAAAATTGAAAATTTACGAGTTCCAAGTTGTGTCCGAAATTATGCAGTTGCAAAATAAGAACTTTTTTGGTTTCTGTCTCTGTTATCATAGAACTCAATTGATGATAAATAAACAACTTAGCTTGGAAGATCTGAAGGAATTAATTAAAGGTGTAGAGCATTTTACTTCCAATTTGGTGATAAGCCTAGTCAAGCGGAAAAATGAGCAGTGCTCTGCACAAGGATTGGATATAGTTAAAGTATGCTCTGGGAAAGAGTTATGTAATCATAATTGGAAGGAAATAAAAAACGTAGTTGATCGATAAGGATGGCACTTGCTTGTGCTTGAGCTTAAGCTTTTCTTTGTGATTATCTCCTAGCCTTTCCCTCTATTTTCTCTCAGCTTCCTGACTATTAAACCGCCTCCAATTTGACAGAAAACTATTGCCTCCCTCATCTCAGACCATTTAATTTAAAACTGTAAGCAAAACTGCTTCAGCTGGCTGGTGAATATTCTTCTTTTTAATTTCCTTCTCTCACACGTGTTATTTTAAATCGAAGGAATCAAACAATTTCCCCTTATCTTGAGAAAAGAATAATGAGCATGGACGATTTCTAAGGTTTTCAAAATGAACGATGCTTCGTGGTTCCTCTTTTCCTTTTGATGTCTCCTTTCCGGTGCTTTTATCATAGGGTGACAGCTTGTTCTCTGTTTATCCAACATTTATTTTGCATGGCCTATGTATTCTAGTTGACTCCATCCTTTTATCTTATCTAACACATATATTTGCGAGGAAGATATGCAGTCAAAGCCTAGAAGTGTGAATCAACTAGAATCTGAACCACCAAATATGCAGCAGACTAGTAGTTATTCTGAACCTTGGTGGCGTAGTATTGGATACAATCAGATTTCCCCGCCAGCAGCAGGAGGAAATTTGTCCAATTCAACATCACTGGAATGTCCTAATGGTGCCTCAGAATCTAATGACGGACCATCAATGTCAAATGATGATTTGAATGAAGATGATGATGATGACACCACAAAAGATTCACACGGTATGGGTCTCAACTTACCTGCTTACTAAATCATGTTATTGTTCAAAGTAAGGCACTTATTGTTTTTAGACTCCTTAGTTATGAGCTGGAATTAGTGTACATGATCTTGAAAACTGAGGACAATATAACCTTATTGGATTGTTAACAAACATGTTATTATCGATTCAGCTGTAAGTTATGGGCAAGTACAGAACAACAGTCAGCATGCTGTTTCTGCTGCACCTACAGTGCATGGTGGATGTATCACACAACCTCCTCAGCTTGAACTTGTAGGCCACTCTATTGTGAGTTCATTTGCTAGTCTGGTTTTTTCTACTTTATAGATGTCCTTCTGACTCTCAGTGTCCAATTTTTTAATATTGAACAACATTCGTTTCTTGAAACATCATATTTAAGATGCTTTTAAATTATGTGGGATTACTAGTTTATGTTGATCTTTTTCAGGCATGTGCATCAAACCTATATCAGGATCCTTATTATGCTGGAGTGATGGCTGCCTATGGGCATCAACCGGTATGTGGGTTAAGAAAATAAAAGATCAGATGATGATATGTACACGTATATATGTATATCTTACTGGTAATTTTTGCACCATGTTCACAATTTTTTTAATTATATTTTAGCCCTGGGTAAACTTGATGGTACTATACCTTTTGCATCACTTTTTTATTTTTATTTTTTTATTTTTTTTTTTATTTTTTATTTTGCTTTACCTTTTCAATTATTCAGGAACTTCATTGTTATTCCTTGTCCATATTTTCACTTTCTCAAACTATCTCAGGTACAATAGCATGTGAGTATCTAGTGAACTAACTGAAAATTTCCAGTTTCTTGGAAGAGGTTGTCGTATGATTATTATAGTATCTTGGCCTGGAATTAGTTATTTCTTTTTTCTTGGCCACAATGACAAGGTCATATGTCAAGGATGTTTGAGATCATTGTGGATGTAAACATTTTTTTGGGATACGTAAGAATTGAAGTTTGCCTCTGACAAGTCCTTATGGTAGGGTTATCCTCCTTTTCTTGGGATGCCGCATGCTAGAATGGCTTTACCTCTTGAGGTGACACAGGAACCTGTTTTTGTGAATGCCAAACAATATCAAGGGATCCTAAGGCGAAGACAAGCACGTGCTAAAGCAGAGGTTGAGAACAAACTGATAAAAATTAGAAAGGTATGACTGCTATTCAAATAATCGTGTTTCATGTACTACAGCTTGTCTATTATACATGTTTAAGTAGCTGGGAATCTAACAACGCCTTTTTAATTGTATTTTACTCTTAATGAAGTTCATTCTTTCCTATGCTGTAAATTTGATTTGGTACTTACAAAATTCTTTACCGAGTACTTTTTCATCTGTTTAATTACCATAAACATGACATGTGAGTGAAGGGAAACTAAAAAGTTATTTAGTTGTGCTGGACAGTGCAGTGGATGTACTCGCATTCGCTTTTTAAAATAGGTATAAGGTTATTTCCAACACCCATATGAATTACCAGGTCGTATCAAGACCTTACAAGACTGATAAAAAGATTTAAAGGAAAGATGTAATGTTGCATTGTGATTATTGTTTTGCAAGACCAGAGCATGTCAACTGAAGGTAAAGGTATAATAAACTGTCTCCCAGGGATCAAGACATTTAAGTTTTTAATTCGACTTCTGAGCCTTCATTTACATTTCACGTTGGGTGTTGAGCTGACCAGAGATGGTGGACTCACTAGTTCAGGTTGAGTTATACTGAGTCAAAGCTGGTCGTTCATGATTTCATGATTTCTTGTTGCTGTATGGCTTATAATAGATAATTCGTTGTCCTTTGAGACAAATATGGCTTGGCTGACTCAGACTCATTTCTGAGTATTGTTCTATGTGTGTGTGCTCGCATGAGCCACGGTCCGATTAGAAACATCAGATGTGATTGAGAGTTGGACGGGTCATTTGGCTGGTTGGTGGTTCTGTATGTTCGAAGAGTGATGATTGTTCACTCTCCGTTTTCTTTTTCTTCTTTCCTGTTTGAACAATTCTTTTAGTATAGCCTATATGCAGGTTTGTATGTTTCTGAAGTTCCTCCAATATTTAGCTTGTGTTTTATGCTACACAGCCGTATCTTCATGAATCTCGTCACCAGCATGCCATGAGACGGGCAAGGGGTAGTGGAGGACGATTTGCCAAGAAAAATGAAGTTAATTCTTCGAGTTCTACTATGAAGAACAAGGACTCCGGTTCTGGTCAAGCTTTCTCGTCGCACTCTGCTGGTTCATCGGGTTCTGAAGCTGCGCCTTGTGCCTTGGCTGAAACCTGGAATTCTTCCAATGGCCAACAAGAAGCGAGGACGCAGTTGCATGAGGCGTACAAAGCTCGAAGTTATGTGAATGGCAGTGAACAATTTCATAATTACAGTAGCTTCCAAGCTTCCTCATATGCTTTACGGTCTGGTGAGAGAGGTGATGATGGAGACTGTTCAGGACAGCAACGAGGAAGCATCTCAGAAAATCAGGCAGCACAGAGGCGTCTTGCCATCAAGTGAACCTCCTGGTTGCGAAAATATGGGGTGCCCCTAGGCTATCTACGGGCTACATTCCCTGGCAGTTTTCTGCCAGGCGGCAAATCATTCTTGGCTTTGTTCTGGTGCTTGTTGCTTGATCGTAAAGGAGACGGGATGATATAAGTTGGCCATTTGAGCCCTTGTTCTGGTTCAGTCCTTGGATGCTTTATTCCAACCTCTCCCATTTTTAACTTGTGTATAGAACAGACTCCATAGATTTCAAACAGTTTTCCTTTTTAATTAACAAACACCTTGCTAGATCGAATGCATAACTGTTATGTACTTGTGAGTGTGTCAAGGCTTGAACTTTGATCCACGATTTGGTTGCAAATTTATGTCCAAGTTTTCCCGGTTTCAAATATGTTTCTTTGCTATTATATGAATCCGGATTTCAGCACCCACTGGGAATACTGGAAAATGATCTAAACCTGTTGTAGCTTATTCAAGGTGAGCTGTGGTTTGAACCAAATGAAATTACTTGGACACCACTTCAGTTGATCTTGGGTCGGATCCCCGTTTCGACCAATTCGGATGCTTATTTGATTGCAGGTTCCACCATGCTTGATTAGTGTTGTGAAGGGTTAAACCTTAAAACTGCGCATTTCCCCTTCTGGAAATGAATGGATACTGATTTCATTTTGGAAGTGTGAGTGAAATAAATTAAATTCAAGCTGTCTTGACAACAATTATTTGATCAAACGCACTTTTGCTGATATTTTGGTAATAGAGATTTGTTTTTAAAATGCCTTATAATTCAGTCATTTTTCAAATAAATAAAAGTACAAACTTTGAATAACATTTATTATTTGGCTACTTTTATTCTAGAATTCTAATAGATGCATTGAATGTAAAGTTAATCGGATAGAGAAGTCACATTTTCCCACTCAGCTTGAATTGAAATTATATTATTATTTGGCAACGTAAAAACTATCCTTAAGCGACAGGGACAGTGATGATTGAATTTCTCGAATAAAATGATACTTTCTTTTTAATTTATTTCTTTTTCTAATGGTATTGGATAATGAGTCATTTATATGACTTAGACCCACCAACAAATATTATTTTGCTGAAATGCAATGATTATTGTAATAATTTCTTGAATTCAGTTGGGAATAGAGGAATGGCCTCGTGGATTGAAAAGGAGGGAAGAGGTGGGGGAGGAAGGTCTCGTTTGCCTTCCGTCTTGGTGGAATCCAAGAGTGGAAGAAGAAGAAGAAGAATTTCTTGGAGGAGAAAGAGAGACTCTGAAACTCCATCTATCAATGCCGCCTTCCCGTTCTTGAGATACATCTTTCTCCTTCAGATTTCAGATAAAAAGCCCTCCAATTCTCCCCTCGCCCCAACTTCTCCGGTTATTCTTCTCAATGTCGTTGTGATTCCTCATTTTCAACTGAAAATTCCAGGTGGGGGTTTTCTTTTATAGCATTTTAATCTCTCAATGGGAAATACAATTTCTAGGCCACGTGGGATTGTCATGAAAATGAATAGATATCTCTCTCGGTTTATCTTTTCATCGTTTAGAATGCCCTGGATTAGGTGCCTGTTTTGTTCTCTGAGAAATTATGATATCTTGTGCAAGTTTTCGATTATCTATCTATCTCAGATTCTCGGCTTGGTCCGTATCGTTTGTGACAAAAGCTTTGGATCTTGGCTTGTATTTTGGTGTTGTTTATGAATCTCTACTTTTATTTATGTTTTTGACCCTTAATATATTTGCTTGATGGGTCTTCAAATGTCTCAAAAGGTGGGAGCATTTTGACATTTCTGGATCTTGCCCATGGGTAATTGCTGTGCTACTCCTGTTTCTCCTTCGGGTAAGCCTAAAGGTAAGCACAAGAAGAAGTCCTTTCCATTTTCTGGTAAGGGTAGTAGGAGCAATGTGGTTGGTGCTGATAACAAGCTTCGGGTGTTGAAAGCTCCAACTGGTCATGACATTTCGGCTCATTATGATCTTGGGCGTGAGCTTGGTAGAGGTGAATTTGGTGTAACATATTTATGCACAGATACTAATACAGGTGAGAGTTTTGCCTGTAAATCTATATCAAAGAAGAAACTTAGGACTGCTGTTGATATTGAGGATGTGCGAAGAGAGGTTCAAATAATGAAGCATCTCCCCAAGCATCCGAATATTGTTACGCTGAAGGATACTTATGAGGATGATGAGGCAGTTCACATTGTGATGGAACTGTGCGAGGGTGGTGAGTTGTTTGACCGAATTGTTGCGAGGGGGCATTACACAGAGCGTGCAGCGGCTGCTGTTATGCGGACAATCGTTGAAATTGTTGAGGTGAAAAGAAAATGCTGGTTAACTTTTAAACATCGGCAGACTTTTATTTTCTTGTAAATTTAGTTTAGTTAGAATATGTCATAATCTGGCGTTCATACGTCTGTTGTTGTAACTGTTCAAGTCCATCGCTAGCAGATATTGTCTTCTTTGGATTTCCCTTTCGAGTTTTCCACACTCTTATAAAGAATGTTTCGTTCTCCTCCCCAACCGATGTGGGATCTCACAATCCACTCCCTCCCCCTTCGGGGCCCAGTGTTCTCGCTAGCACTCGTTACCTTCTTCAATCAATGTAGGACCTCTCAATCCACTCCCCTTCAAGACCTAGCGTCCTTGCTGGCACAACGCCCTGTATCTGGCTCTGATACCATTTGTAACAGCTCAAGTCCACCACTAACAGATATTGTCCTCTTTGGGCTTTCCCTTTCGGGCTTCCCCTCAAAGTTTTCAAAACGTGTCTCGTAGGGAGAGGTTTCCACACCCTCATAAAAAAAACTTCATTCTCCTTCCCAACCGATCTGGGATCTCACAATTGTATTTTTCATATGACTTCGAGATTTTTATTCTTGAGAAGTAATCTTGTTTATTTACATGTATTTCATGTTACAGGCTTGTCATAAACATGGAGTGATGCATCGTGATCTCAAACCAGAAAATTTTCTTTTTGCAAATAAGAAGGAATCATCCCCATTGAAGGCCATCGACTTTGGACTGTCTATCACTTTTAAACGAGGTATTAAAATTTTCATGTTACAGGCTTATCAATTTTGTTGTGCATTCTTGTTTTGTTTGTTTTGTTACACTGCCCGCACCTTTCTATTTGTACATGTCATGAAACGTACTATACATTACTGTTTCTATTGGATTAGGTGAACAATTCAATGAAATAGTTGGCAGTCCTTATTACATGGCCCCAGAGGTCCTGAAAAAGAACTATGGTCCAGAAGTCGATGTTTGGAGCGCCGGGGTTATCCTCTATATTTTACTCTGTGGCATTCCACCATTTTGGGCAGGTTTGAATTTTTGTTCTCTACACAGTTCATACGTTGTAAGAACAATGAATGCATATACACCGTTTGGTTAAGAAATAAGTTCTCATTGCTTGTGGATAGAATCTTTCACATAAGTAGCTTGTTAGTGTAGTTTTTGTAGTTCTTCTTTTAGATTTCCTCCTCATAAGCTTTCGATTTTCGTGTAGAAACTGAACAGGGTGTAGCACAGGCAATTATTCGCTCGGTTATTGATTTTAGGAGAGACCCCTGGCCAAGAGTCTCTGAAAATGCAAAGGACCTTGTAAGAAAAATGCTTGATCCCGATCCCAAACGGCGCCTTACCGCTCAGGAAGTTCTAGGTATCATGTCCACTGATTTCACACTTATAGTTTAGAATGTGCACAGAATACCTGAAATATCATTTTGTGCAGACCACCCTTGGTTACAAAATGCTAAGAAGGCTCCAAATGTTCCATTAGGCGAGACAGTAAAAGCAAGACTCAAGCAATTTTCTGTGATGAACAAGCTCAAGAAACGAGCTCTAAGGGTGATCATAAACGTCATTTGGGGTGTTTTATAGGATAGATTGCCTGAGTTATAAATGACATTTCATTTGATTATTGTCCTTAGGTGATCGCTGAGCATTTGTCAGTGGAGGAAGTAGCCGGCATAAAGGATGCATTTGAAATGATGGACGTTGAGAAGAGGGGCAAGATAAATTTGGAGGAGCTGAGAAGTGGATTGCAAAAGCTCGGACAACAGATTCCAGAAGCAGATCTTCAGATACTTATGGAAGCAGTATGTACAATTCTCTGTTCTGTTTTGTTTTTGTATCCTTGAACGTGTGTGCCTTGAATTTGCTATCATCCTTCTTTCTTGGACTTGTTTAGATTTTGTTTTTCCCCCCCGACAAATGTAGGTAGATATAGGGGCCGATGTTCTCTAAAAAGAAAACTATGAGATCCCACATCGGTTGGGGAGGAGAACAAAGCATTTTTTATGAGGGTATGGGAACATCTCCCTAGTATATGTATTTTAAAAACCTCGAGGGAAAAGCCCGAAGAGGACAATTTCTACCAGCGGTGGGCTTGGGCTGTTACAAAAAAACAAAAACTAAGCATGAATGGTTAGATGTCGCTGTGATTCAAAGGCAGTCTATTCTATCTTGTGAAGTAGTAATCAAACCTTTAGACACAATTACTGACTCAACTTTTTCTTTCAACAGGCTGGTGTTCATGATGATGGAACTCTCAACTACGGAGAGTTTGTTGCACTTTCAATCCACCTCAGAAGAATGGCAAATGACGAGCACCTACATAAAGCTTTTGCATTCTTTGATCAAAATCAGAGTGGTTTCATCGAGATTGAAGAGCTTCGAGCTGTGCTAAACGATGAAGAAACGAACAGTGAGGATGTCATCAGTGCCATTATGCACGATGTCGACACGGATAAGGTCAGTACCTCATGTCCAGTTCTTAGTAACATACACAAACTCGATATTCCTCGAAATGCTTCATAGCTCTAGTTCCTGCTTGCCAAACATCTGAAAGTAGTTCAGCTCCTCCATAGATGTTGATATAGATGCAGAAACTTATTGGGCAGTTCTTCTAACCCTTTGTATTCTGGTTTTGTAGGACGGATGCATAAGCTACGAGGAGTTTGCAGGAATGATGAAGGCGGGAACCGATTGGAGAAAAGCATCGAGGCAATATTCACGGGAAAGATTCAACAACCTGAGCTTGAAGTTGTTCAGAGAAGGGTCATTTAATCTTACTAATTAAGGTGTATAGATAAACCGTCTGAAAGATGAAATGATTCAACCGATATCTGAAGAATGCAAATATTTGGTATATATATAAAAACACTTATGTTGGGTTTTGTGCCATTCGTTTATGATATAAGAGCCTATAATTATTAATATTATCATCGTTTTAAGTCTATTCCAAGTCAAACCATTGGCTCGGGATCAAGGTCCAGCACTTTCTGGGATCTTCCTGCTAACCTCCATTAATGGTGTCTTTAAATTCATGTTCTTGAACAGAGTGAGATATAATGTTCCTTATTTTCGTCGAATCATGGTTTTCATATTGAAACGCTTCTGGATTGAGTTTAGTCATTTGGGTTCTTAGATCCGCTTTGAAGTCTGTCCACTAAACAGCCAACCAATATTATACCATAGGAAGAATGAATGACCACATTACTTGAATGTCGTGTTTTGTTGAGATATATTCATATTGGTCGGACTATTTATGATGGTATAAAGGTTTTGATTGGTTTAAAAGTGTGATAAAAAAGAAAGGAGTTGCAAAAACAAGAACACTGAAGGGGGATTCATGGCAATTCATAGCTTTCTTATACAGATTTTACAATAGAACTCGGAGACCAGAAACCAAATGAAATGATTTGACAGGGAAGAAGGAAGAAAAAAAGAAAAAAGACAACAGAGAAAACATCTGGAAATCATTTGCGGCATATACGGGCAGTGGGCATTGTGACACAGATTGGAGCATACTTCTGCTTGGCCTCAGCGGAGCCACGTGGGGGCTCATCCGCCATCGCCGCCTTCGCGAAGGTCGCAGCTGCCACAGTCACAGCGGCCGCCACTAACTCCCGCCGCCCTTGGCTGCTCTCCACCTTCACATTCTTGATCTCCAAGTTGGCGTTGGAGTTGCTGTCAGTGGCAGCGGCAGAGGTGGAGGCCTTGGTGACGAAGAGGGCTCTTCGGGCGGCGGCGGCGGAGGGTTGGGTGGCGGTGAAGGGGAGGAAGGAGGCTGTGATAGACATGGAGGCCATTTTCGGGGATTTGGAGAAATTGGGGTCTGAGGTTGGGGAGATTAGTGGTTGTTGAGAGAGGTGGGTGAAGGAGAAAGAGGATATAGTCTATGTTTGGGAGTGTGTCCGGCTGATTCAACCCTCCTTCTGCTCATTCTTCATTCAAACATCATCCATTTCCTTATCCTATCACATTTCCTAACCAATGCCCTCTTGCCACGTCTTCTCCTTTATCTCTTTCTCCAATTACAACTCCTCTTTACATGCTAGATTCACAACCAACCGTTTCTACCATGTTCTACGATAACAATAATTTTTTTTAGCTTTAATTTTAAATATACAAAATTAAAAACTAAAAACTTTTATAAGTAATCATATTGTCTACTTTGGTCCGCTACATATCATCGTCAGCCTCACAATTTAAAACGTGTCTATTAAGGAAAGACTTCCTCATTCTTGTATGGAATGCTTTATTCTCCTCTCCAACCAATGTGGGATCTCACAATTCACCCTCTCGGAGCTAGTGTCCTCACCGACACACTTCCCAATGTCTGACTATGATACTATTTGTAATAGCTCAAGATCACTACTAACAAATATGGTTTGTTTTGGTCCATTACGTATCATCGTCAGCCACACGGTTTTACAACGCATCTACTATGAAGAGGTTTCCACACACTCTTGTGAGGAATGTTTGGTTTATCTCTCTGACTAATATGGGATCTCACAAACCACCTGAGTTGGGAGAGGGTAGCGAAACATTTCTTATAAAGGTGTGTAAACCTCCCTCTAATAGACGCGTTTTAAAATCGTGAGACTTATAGGCTAATGTAACGGAGCAAAACGGACAATATCTACTAGCCGTGGACCTGGACTGTTACAAAATTTTTGTAATTTAATCTAAATTTTAGGAAAAATTTTAAATTTGGTTTGTACCATTAATTTATTATCATTGAATTTTGTATACATTTTGGAGCGTGTATTTTTACATGTATTTCCATGAATTACAATTATTACAAAAACAATAATAATAATAAAAATAAAGTGGTAGATTTAAGATATAGTGAATTTATAAGGGCAAAAATTTGAATTTTGAAAATTGAACAGGTTAAATGGAATAAGGTTGAAAGTACCCCATCAAAATAGTATTTATATTATTTAACAGTAATATTTGGAATTTTTTTAATTTTTAAAAAGGTACTGTACTGTGTATCTGTGTGGTAACAGAGAGTCGTTCTGCTTTCCCAATAACCGATTACTTGAAATATTTTCAAATTTTGAAATTGTGAAATCCAAATTCAATTGGGCCTTAGATCCGCTTCTTTTGGGCCTTGGTTTCCGAGCCACTTGACTTGGGCCTTGCGCTCCACTAACCAACCACATTTCATGCAGCCACTCACCCACTGTTCCCCTCATTATTTAACTTTTCGGGGACAATTTTGTAAACATCCATTTTTATTCTATGGGTTTTATTTCAAAAATGAATATCATTTTTAAAAAATAGGAGAATATTTAATTTTATCCAAAATATCTCACCAATTTTTAAATAAATAGAGAAATAGAAAAAGACAAATATATGAAAATTACTGAGGAAGGATAAGATTGAATTTTCCATTAATAATATATAAATAATGTGCGGTAAGTGAGATGACGTGGACAGCGAAGAAATTCAGAGAGATAGCGTTACAGCGCGCGCGCGGTCACATCATTCGTGTGAGTTTGTTGATTTGATGCGCTCTCTACACTGCCACTCCATTATTTTTATGGTCACACCATCCGTCAACTATTCTTTCAATTTTTTCAAACTTTTTTCTTTTAAATATCCATAATTTTTTTTTGTTCATTTATTGATTAAAATGTTAACAATAATAAACTCTCGGATTTAACTAAAATATTGGTAACATTGTGATGCATCTTAAGAAATTACGTAATAATTTTGGTTCGTTACACATCGCAATTAGCTTCAAAATTTTAAAATGCGTTTAGTAGACAGATTTTCATACATATACAATAAAATGTTTCATTTTTCTCTATAAGCTATATACTTATTTTAAGAATAATATTAAACCAATGCAATGAGATGTATTGAAGCACATAGAAACTAAACAAATTTTAAATAATTTCTCAAATAACAACTTGGTCCTGGGACAAGTGGAGAAATGTCTCGCCAAAGAGAGTTAAGATTTGGGTGTAAATAAATTAACAAAGTTTATATTTTTTTTATTATATTAAATAAGGTGTGGTACATTTTACAACGGTAAAAAACCATGAAATTGCGTGAAGAAATAGTATGTCCCTTATTAAATTAACCACTTACGATTTTTTATTTATAAAAAAAATGAAAGTTGAAAACTTATTGATATTATATGTCACGGATTTTGTTTATCAAGTAAGTTTATATGCACATTAGTGTTCCTTTTTTATTTTCTTATATCTTAATAATCCTTAATGATGAGCTAAAAAAAGAATATATATATGT
Source organism: Cucurbita moschata (assembly GCF_002738365.1). Lineage (NCBI taxonomy): Eukaryota > Viridiplantae > Streptophyta > Magnoliopsida > Cucurbitales > Cucurbitaceae > Cucurbita > Cucurbita moschata. The sequence goes on along the minus strand of NW_019268526.1, from coordinate 5,371,784 downwards.
ATATATATTAACGTTTATTATAAAAAGGTGATTGAGAAAGAGAATTAAAATAGTGTAAGGAGAAAGGTATGATTTAAGTATAATGAAATGAAAAAGAAACAAAAGTGTATAATTGTAATTCTAAAATTTTCAGGCAAATCAAATCTAATAATGTGTCACACTCTGTCAAAAAGAATGAAAAATATTGTGATTTCTCCATTTGTCAGTGGAAGTTTAAACCCCATAAGGAAAGAATTTGAATTTAAATATAAAATAAATAAAGAATCTATTTTTTAAGAGGAGAAGAGAAGAGAATAGTACAAAGCCCCAACCAACTATTCCCTTAAACGGCACGTACCAATACTTTTCTTTCTCTTTTTTTTATTGGTAAATAGCCACCACCAATCATATATAATTATATGAATTTTGGCTGACACACACACACCTTGTTAACTGTGACTGCTGTTTCCCTTTCCCTAACATTTAAATATTTTTAAATCTTTTCTTTTTCCTTCCTAGTTTAAACTTTCAAATACTTATTTACTTACTCCACTATATTCACCAAATAATTCATACTATTCAATTTTTTTAATAATGGAGTGAATCTATATTTTGAAAATTTAATTCATAAATATTTGTATCTAATTTCCATAAAAATAGAAAATATAAAAAAAAAAAAACCTTGTGGCTTCTCAAGTAAATTATAGGAATTGAAATATAACATTTAAAAGTGGCATGTTGGAACTTGAAGAACAAACAAAAAACAAAAGGAGGGGAATTTAAATCAAACAATTGGTTAATTGGGTTTTGTCTTTTTGAGTTTGGACTAGTGGGATTTGACCGTTGTGCATAAAATTATTTAAATAAAACGGCACATTATTGATTGTTTATGTTTTAAATTGAGGCAGGAGGAGTTGAGGTTTGTGCTGACTTTATTGTTTATTGGATATTGGTATTTGGTTTTGCAAACATTTTACCCAAATTCCGAATGCTTCTTTCCCCATCTCGAGCCTCCTCCATTAATGAAACATCAAGGCCTCATTCTCACTCGCACTTCTCAACCTCCAAGGAAATAAATTAGGCCCATGCAAAAAAAGAAGGGAAAAAAAAAAACACACACACACACACACATTACAATTCACAACAGCTTTCATTTGAAATCTCTGTACTCTTACACTTCACGAGGTTGCACGCCTTCTCTCCCAATTCGATTTACCCTCTTCACTTCTCCAGCTTTCTCTCTGTCTTATTCTACTTCTTCTTCTCTCTCTGGTTTTCGTTTTCAAAACCCACTGGGGAAAGCCGAAGGAGCTTTTGGTTTTTAGGTCCATTTCATTACATTCCGATGTCATCATTGGCGACAGTGACTGCTACAAGAAGGCCCAAATGGCAGTACCCGCAACCGGCGCCTCCGACTCCCAGGATTCTCCACTTTCCGAGGAGGCCGAGGACGCGGCGCCGGCCGTCCAAGAGTGTACCTGCAAAACCCAGTTCCGGTTTCGATGGGAGAGGGAAGCTCGAGGCGTTGTTCGACCAGGAACGGGCGTTTTTGAAGGATGGCTTTCCGGTTGCTTTGATGGATCGTGGTGAGGGGAGGAGTGAGAGAGTGGAGGAGAGAGAGAACGTTGGCGTCGGAAGTGCAGCGGCGGAGGAGAAGTGGCGGTTTCAGGCGGAGATGTTGAGGGCGGAGTGTAACTTGTTGAGGATGGAAAGAGAGATTACCAACAAGAAATTGGAGAAGATGAAGGTTCGAATGGAGAGGACTCTGAAATCAGCTGTTCAAGCTCTTGTTTCTGTGAGTTTTCGTTTTCATTTTTCCTTCCACCTCAGTTCTTCATTTATCTTCCAACAAAATCTCAAAGGGAACACTGCTCATTTTCGCATTTGAAATTGGGCAGATCTCTAAACTAATCAATGAATTCAATCATGGATAAGAATAACAACACTTCTTACGTTGGTTGCTGATAAATTAAAGTAACATTTTGTACAAAGCAATGAGTTGGGATTTATGATAAAGATTGGTACCGAATGCAGATTCTAAACAACCAAGTTTGATGCAGGGGAAAAACAAGGTATATGAAGGCAAGGATATGGAGATGGTATTGGAGGAGGAGATCAACGATTTGGCTAAAAAACTCGAGAGGTTGCGAAGGGGCTCAAGAAACAAACAGATAGTAGTTAGGAAGTGTAGTAATTTTGACAAACGTGCGTCGTTACTACAGAGAAAGCTTGAGAAAATTGATGGGAACTCTGGTGAGCTGATTGCTACAGAGACGAAGGGCGCTTGTGGAGATCACGAAAGCTTCATTTCAAGTGGAAAATTTAATGTAAGAATGGTTTGAATATCCGTTTTCTGATCCTAATTGTTCGTGGTATCTAATCCACTTTTTTTATTAACTTCGAAGAATGTTCAGGTGGAGGTTTTGAGGAGAAAAATGGAAGATCTGTCGAAGGGAACTTTGTTAGAGAAAATGAGGGAGGAATGTAGGTCCATGCTTTCCATTACAGCCACCAGTTCCGTCGTCAGCTCCGCCACTAGCTCCGCCGCATCTTCGAAGATCAGAACCGAGCATCCGGATTCATCCATGCCGACACACCTACCGAATCCGGTAAATTTCTCTTCTCGAGTGGTCAAGATCAACCTAATTTGAATAGAATTCAAAACTCTATAACACGGAGTATCTGTTTTTTCCTATTCAGGACTCAACATCACAAGAACGGAATCAATGCTCAGGGCATTGCAAGGCGATTATTCGAAGAATCACGGAGCAAGTTAAAGCCGAAAAGGATCAATGGTCGCAAATGCAGGAGATGTTGAATCAAGTGAGGGAAGAGATGGAAGAGTTGCAGGTTTCTCGAGAGTTCTGGAAAGATCAAGCCCTGGAATCCGAATCTCAAATCCGATCTCTTCAATCCTCTGTAAGAACATTTCTTCACAAACTACGCAGAATAAGAAAAGAAAACTCCATTACCGTACCAATTTCTAATCCTGGTATTTTAAATTCAATTTCTGCAATCTTCAAGACTTAGAAATACTCCAATATCCTACCAATCTCTAATCTGACGATTCTAAATTCCATTTCTGCAATCTTGCGTAAAAACATTACTTCTCAAAATACATGCACACAAGAAAAACTCCATTACCTTACCGTCTGTGATGAACTGATGATTCATAATTCGACTTCTGGTAGGTTGAAGAATGGAAACATAAGGCGATTGCGCATGAAACCAAAGCAAAGGAGGTCGAGAGGTCGAAGAAGAAGGGGCAAGGACATGGACAAGCTTCGCCACCAGATGAAATGGAGAAGCATGTGCTGATTTGCCGCGTGAAGGAGAAGAATCCTAACCTCCTCCATGCACGCGATGTTCGAAGCAGGCGTAGAGAGATCTCCATTGATGAACAGCAACTGCAACAACAACAGCAACAAAAAATTCATTCGCATATCAAAACGTTCGAGAAATCTCAACGATTACCTTTTCGAGATATCACTAACAATTACCTTCATAAGTGAATTTTAGATCCTTACTTCCAAGCAAATTTAACCTTCTTTTTAGATGCTTTTGTCTGTTTCCCGAATTTGTACATATATCTGAGCCTTTTAAGGAAAACTATTTTGTGATAAAGTCTTGATTCATAAATGTGGGAAAATAACAAAAATATCCATATCAGTCCATTTTAATAAATTGTTGAACTAAGAAAAGGTAAAATATATAGCAAAAAAATTTAAAATAAACAATAAAGTTTACTTAAGAAATTGACGATTATGTAATGAGCTGATTTCTATACGATAAAACATTTGATAGCATAACGGTTAAACTAACTAACATCAAATAATTTATTTAACGTAATATTTTTCAAATGAGCTGATTTCTATACGATAAAACATTTGATAGCATAACGGTTAAACTAACTAATATCAAATAATTTATTTAACGTAATATTTTTCAAAAAAGTATTTATAAATACAAAATAAAAAGTTGGTACATCTATAAAAGTGTAAAGACAAATTTAATCCGTAATGTGTAAGTCAACAATAAAGGCTACTAAATCAACTTAAACTGAAAAGTATAAGCCCCGAGAAACCGCGTCCGGTCTGATCCAACTCATCTCTTTCAAGGAGAGAGACAAAACAGATACTGGGCCCGGTTGACCCATTGGGCTAACTCAGAGTATGCTTCAAAAGCTCAAATAACGGCCCATCAATGCACGAAACGGCACGCATGACCCACCGTTTTAGTCGATAACGCCTGGCCCATGGCCGACGCAAATTCTTTTCTAATAACCATATATTTTCGATATCTAACGTAATAATAATAAATAAACTTTAAGTTCCAACTTCTCGGTGGAGGTTCGCCAATTACCTTCTTCCTCATTAATTAAATATTAATGAAGGAGGAAGCCTAGGCTTAGCCCTTAAACTAAGAGAGGAGGAGACAGCGGCGGAGAGATCGAGAGAGACAGATGTCGGAGAGGTGGAGCGGCGGGGACATTGAAAGCAGAACAGAGGATTTGGCTTGGCCTGATGTATTTAGGGCTCTTCTGAGCGTTGTAAGGTAATTTCGAAAAGTCTATGGGTGTGTGGGTATGGGTATGGGTATGGGTTGTTCTGGATTCAGTGAATCATATTTATTTTTATAAATTTTGGTTCATAACAGTCGTATCATATTGTGCCTAAAAGTTGGGCGACTATGACATTTTGGTCTCTAATTTGGGTACGTGGCTTCCAATTTTCCACGCATTAGCCACCCCTAAGGTAAAGGATTTTTAAATGGCTTATTTTTTGTTTGAATAATAAATGCTGATATGGTTGGGTAGGTTAAATTATTGTGAACCACATTAAAATCCTCTTCTCCAATGTCACTTTAATTTGTATGCTAATATAAAAGTAATTGATTGATTAAATATATTTTATTTAGTGTGAGAATGGAAAGCATCACATTCACATGTTCATTTAATATTCCAACTCACCACCCATTCCCACATGATAATCAAACTCAAACCCCTTATCGTCTCTTCTCTTCTTCTCATTTTCCTCTTTCATCATTAATTTGGTGTGCACACCTCCATTTGTGGCAGCATTTATAGTTCTACATAGTATGTTCATTTTGCTATATTATAATTCCCCTTCTCTCTTCCTATGTTCCTCTTTCTCCCTATCCTCCATTCTTACTCTCCCACGAACCCATCCTGATTCACCACCATGGAGATTCACCACCACGCCGGAGGAACCCATTCCCACGCCGCTGCCGACGCCCTGCGACGGGGAGAAGAGCGAGGGACTTACCTTGTGTGGGAGGATCTAACCGTCATGCTTCCTAATTTCACCGATGGCCCCACCAAGAGGCTACTCAATGGCCTCCGTGGCTACGCCGAGCCCGGCCGGATTATGGCCATCATGGGCCCTTCCGGCTCCGGCAAATCCACCCTTCTTGATACTCTTGCAGGTCCTTTTAATCTCTCTCTCTCTCTCTCTCTTTCTCTCTCTACAGATTCATATGCATGCATTTTCTTTAGAACTAGGAATTTTTCAAAGGGGACGAACACTTTCAAGTATTTTGAAGATAAGATATTCTAACCGGGGATTGGTGACTACTTTACCTCTCTTCCGTGTTTGTAAGTAAATGCCGATTCTTTCTTCTTTCTTCTTCTTCTTTCTTCTTCTTCTTCTTCGTCTTCCAATTGTTAGTTGGATATATTTATTGTTTCTTCGGTGATTTTAAATTTTAATGTTTTTTTTTTTATATATTTTAATTTGATGGATTTTCTTTCGAGTAATATTTTTTTTTATTAACAAAATGAATTTTGGTCCCCACCGACTAAAATTAAATGAGTTCTACTCTCAACAGTCAGCATTAAATGTAATTTCTCCCTTTAGATTTTATTTCACAAAATTATACAAAAGTAGCCTAATGATTTTATTATATATATATATATTTGCCTCCACATTCATTGCCCAAATAATTTAATTCATTAATATCACATTGAATTTTTTGTTTTTTACTTTTTAAAATTAAACCTATCAACGCTAATTCTATTAATTTTGCTATTTTCTTTCTGTGAGAATTAAAAAAAAAAAAAAACTTTTTAATAATAAAATTTGATTCAGAATCTAAACGTGTAACTAGAAAATATGTGATTAAAAACATAAGAAAATTTAAAAAAACAAAAATAAAGGTGGTTTTAAAATAAAGTTATTAAATAGAACCATTTTTTATATTACTATAATTTTGTGTAAATTCTATATATAGAAGTGTGTTAGTTAGGATTAAGCAATTATAACAATATTCAAACTTATCCGATTGTATATATTTAAAGGAGTGAGAACTACTGTGATTAAAATTATAGATCAACTCATCCACTAGGATGAACGGAACATTTTCTTAACTAATAGACCTATTATTCTTAAATCAATTAACGGAATTAACTAACCTTGTCAACTTACGAAACAGGGAGACTCTCCAAGAATGTGGTGATGTCTGGAAATGTTTTCCTGAATGGAAAGAAGAGGAAGCTCGGAAATGGCGACGTTGTAAGTACTCTTCTCTCTTTCGGACTGTAACGTTTATGTATGAGCTGAAAATTTACTTCAACGTTTGCAGGCCTATGTAACCCAAGAAGACATACTATTGGGAACTCTAACGGTGAAAGAAACCATAAGCTACTCTGCCCAGCTGCGGCTTCCGAGTTCTATGACCAAAGATGAGCTCAACAACATCGTGGAGGCAACGATTTTGGAAATGGGTCTTCAAGACTGCGCCGATCGATTGATTGGGAATTGGCATCTTCGAGGAATTAGTGGTGGGGAAAAGAAGAGATTGAGTGTTGCGGTTGAAATCCTCACACGCCCTCGTTTGCTTTTTCTTGATGAACCCACCAGCGGCCTTGACAGTGCCTCCGCGTTCTTTGTCATTCAAACTCTTAGAAATGTTGCTCGTGATGGGCGGACTGTTGTTTCTTCAATTCACCAGCCGAGTAGTGAGGTTTTTGCGCTCTTTGATGACCTTTTTTTGCTCTCTGGAGGCGAGGCTGTTTACTTTGGGGAAGCCAAAATGGCTGTACAGGTATGGGATTTCAGGTTGCAAACTTGCAGCTTCTCGCCGTCCAACTGTTTGATGAAATGTCTCACTTGTTATTTGGGTTGGTTATCTGTTTTGTAGTTCTTTGCTGAAGCTAATTTTCCTTGTCCAAGTAGAAGGAATCCATCCGATCACTTTCTTCGTTGTGTAAATTCGGATTTCGATATCGTTACAGCCACACTCAAAGGGTCTCTAAGAATTCGAGTAAGAACAAGTTTTGAATTGCAACTAAGTTCAAAAAACTACTGGTGGATTGAGTTTATACTTTTTTTTTTGCAGGATATCCCAGAATCATCAGACCCTTTCATGAATTTGGCAACAGCTCAAATCAAGTCATCGCTTGTTGAAAAATATAGGAGCTCACAGTATGCAAGTAGAGTGAAGGCAAGAATTCGAGAAATCTCCACCATTGTAAGCATGATTCTGTTACTAATCCTCAAGAGAACAAGCAATTTTTGGAACAAATTGTATGAACAGTTTCATCTTTTCCAGGAGGGACTTGAAGTTGAAGATGAAAAAGAAGGCGGAGCTAGTTGGTTCAAGCAGCTTTCGACACTGACCCGTCGATCATTTGTTAATATGTGTAGGGATGTTGGATATTATTGGCTAAGGATAATTATCTACGTGATAGTCTCCTTATGCGTCGGTACCATCTACTTCGATGTTGGAACCAGTTACACCGCAATCTTAGCTCGAGGAGCCTGCGGTGGATTTATCACTGGCTTCATGACATTTATGACTATTGGGGGCTTTCCATCCTTTACTGAGGAAATGAAGGTAAGACATCTGATATAGGAAGAGGAGGTTGGGCTGGACGTTTCTTTAGTGTTTTGAAGTTTTAGTTTCATTCTTCTGCAGATGTTTTACAGAGAAAGGCTGAATGGATACTATGGAGTTACAGTGTTTATATTGTCAAACTTCCTCTCTTCTTTACCGTTCTTGGTTTCGATTTCAATTGTTTCGGGTACCATCACTTTTTACATGGTGAAATATCGGCCGGAGTTCTCCCGCTACATGTTCTTCTGCCTTAATATTTTTGGATGCATTTCTGTAATAGAAGGGTTGATGATGGTTGTGGCTTCATTGGTTCCAAACTTCCTGATGGGAATTATAACAGGCGCTGGAATCATTGTAAGAACATTTAATAAAGCTTGCTTATAAGAATCCACAGCCTTGTTTTTCATTTTCTTTTTTCCGTTTAGGGTATCATGATGATGACCTCTGGCTTCTTCCGGTTGTTGCCTGATCTTCCAAAGCCCTTTTGGCGGTATCCAATCTCATATCTCAGTTACGGCTCTTGGGCACTACAGGTATCATCATCCATGTCCAGTCTCTTAAAGCAGCTTCCATTTCATGATGATAATTGGGTGGTTTGATTCTGCAGGGTGCTTACAAAAACGACTTGATCGGGCTCGAGTTCGAGCCAATGATACCGGGAATGCCGAAGTTGAGTGGGGAGTATGTAATCACCAACATGTATGGGATTCCATTAAGCCATTCCAAGTGGTGGGACTTAACAGGTCTCATGCTCCTTGTTCTTCTATACCGAATTCTGTTCTTTGTTGTCTTGAAATTCAAAGAAAGAGCTTCACCATTTCTGCGGACAATATTTGCAAAGAAAACTCTGAAACATCTCCAGAGAAGACCTTCCTTCCGAACAATGCCTTCTATTTCCTCTAAGAGGCACCAACCTCTTCACTCGCTTTCTTCTCAAGAAGGTCTCAACTCTCCTCTCCACTAGAAGCAGAAGCACCAAGAACGATGACTGGGGAAGCTTGTACCTATAACAATGTAACTTCTAAGAGGTATGTAGTTAGCTGCGGATCCTCATTTCAATGAAATTTCTTCGATATTTACTGAGCTTGGTTCCTTTTCAAGTTCACCATTAGCTCATATTGTCATTTTTGAGTTTTTCCCTTTAGACTTTCTCTCAAGATTTTTAGGGAACTAAGTTTCTCCAACCTTATAAAGAAAAAACAAGAATGTTTTGGGATCTCACACTTCTACTAGCTAATAACTCTTCACCCTCGAAGCCCGAATGAAACTTGAACGTTTGTCCCCTGCTATTAACTCTCACCCACTTCGCCACTTGTCAGGCGGAGAGAGATGATGCCCGATTTGCTTGATGAGAAACACACACACACACAGGCCTTGCATAGACATCTCACTTTGATGTTTTCTCCATATATGTCACTACTTATAAAGATTGTATCAACATTGAACACTTCTCTTTTTCCTGATTGATAGCAGAGGAAGTACAAAGAGAGATGGGCATGTACCATTTAGAAGGTGGAATACTACTTGGTCGTATAGAACTCTTTAGTAGTACCACAATTACACGCAGTTAGGCATGTAATTAATGCATGCACACTGAATACAGCATACTTGATATATTTAGAAAAATCACAGTTCTGATGGAATGAGATTGTACTTCTGTATTCCAACTCAATCTACACATAGCCAATGATCAACAAGAAGTAAATGAGATTGTGGAAATGGGTGTATGTGGATTGTTGGAAACTGGCATTTAGGAGGCATTAGTGGGGAAGAGAAGAAAAGATTAGGTATTGCAATGGAAATCCTCACCAGAACGATATCATACTATTGTTGTGATTCCTAATAGCCTTCTCCTTGTTCTTAACACCAGCATTACCAGAATCACCTTCATCTCCACCGCCCCCTCCTCCGCCGTGCGAAGAAAAGTTATCGCCGCCAGCACCACCCCACCGCCTGAAATAATCACCTTCATCACGGTGATGACTGAAATAAACTATTCCAATTGAAGTTAGAGAGAGAGAAAGAAGACGGGTTAGTGAAAGCGGCAAAAGTACTAATTTATACGTTTCCCTTTAATCACATCTAAAACTTCATGGGCCCAGCCCAAAAGTATCTAAATCTTCATGGGCCGAGCCCAGAAGTACTAATTTTTCATTTTTTAAAATCATAAAAAATTCAAACCTGCCCTAAAATTGAAAATAATGTCATTTCATAATTATTATTGATTTTATATGTGATAGGTAAAAACCTTGCTAATAAAGGCCTGGCATAGATTTCATTTAACTCATTTTAATCTACATTTTATTCCTAATTATTTACTTTTATTCTCTTTACCAATTATACCATGAAAAAAAAGCCATGAATCCAAACGGTTCAAAAGTTGATCCTTTATTTTTGTCAGAGTTCATAAATCATTCAACTATATATTAAAATTATGTATGTAGAGTTGGAGTCGACTTCTTCATAGTTGAAAGCCTTGCAAATCGAGCTCGAAGAGAAAGACGGAGAAAATCGAAGACATTGATGGTACAAAACTTTGTTTAGAAAAGAAGAAAGTTTCGGAGCTTACCACTTTTCACAGTTTCTTGAATATTTTTTAGGGTCTTGTTCTCGTAATACAAGAATGTATACACTCTTCTCTCATACAATAATAGATCATCGAATCAAATGGTTAACTTCAACCTAAATAAGCGAGTGATTTTTTTTTTAATAACAAATTTTTTAATAATATTCTAAATGAGGCTTGTGTCTATAAAAGTGAAGTTTGGCCCCCACACCAAATAAAAACATTATTGTGCTTTTCAAGACATTAATAATTCACAAGGTTATCCCTTTCAACCATCTTGAGAATATGGTTTTTATTTATTTATTATTATTATTATACATGCTATGTATTAAACAATGTCATAACGTCAACCATAGACTTTTCCCTCTCGATCTTTAAAATTCACTTTAATTATACAATTACATTATGCAATACTCAATCCAGTTGTCACCTCTCTCAAATGAAATAAGTGTAATATAGTGAAACACAGAATTGACTAGTAGTCTCAGTTAATACGAACATATGCTTATAAATTAAAAAATTAAAAAATTGAAGTAATTTAATTATAAGGTAGATGGATTTGATAGTTAAAGAGTGAGGTTATTTTATTTTATACTGGATAGAAGATTTATGAAATAAGAAGAGAGAGATAAAATAAAACCTAAAAATGTGATTTTGATTTTGATTTTGATCTTGATGGGATGATTGTGATAAGAGCGAGGGAGATGGACCCAACGCCTCAAACCTAATAGTATGAGAATGGAAATGGAATAATAAAAGACGGAGAAAAAAAGGAAGCAAAATGAAGGGATTGAAGCTGCAAACACATTTCATGATATTGAAGGCGCCCTTGCAAGATCAAAAACAGCGCCAAAGAAAGAAATCAGCTTCTTTATCAAAGTCACACCTGTGATTAACTGTTGAAAACCCAAAGAAATCTCTCTTCCTCTCTCTCTCTATCCGTTTCTCTCTCTTCCTTCTGTTTTTGCCTTCCAACCCAAGGAAATAACTCGGACCTCAAAATACTGTTGCCACTTTCCATTTCAATCCCATACTTACGCCGAATCCGCTATGATCGTTGTTTCTGCATTGGGTTTCAATCGGGCTGCCATTCATGGGCGGGCTCGAGGTTTGAAAGGTAACCGGTGTTCGTGAGCCTTCTAAATCCCCAGACCCATCTCTGACTCCCAGATTTATGATTCTCCAATTTGTCTGAGTTGCCAAAACCTTGCCCCTACGACATGAATTCATCAAGTTTCCACGATAATGCTTCTGGGTCTTCCAATTCTTACGATGGCTATTCGAACTTCAGTTTCGTTACGCAATCGGTTCCTCGATCCAAGTCTGGTCTTACGAGGCCGAGGATGTCAAAGGTGAGGAGGCAAACGAATACCCAGGATTTGAGGTCTGCGGCGGTCCCGGAAACGTATCGACCCTCCACCGGGAATTCATTTCCGGCCTCAATTTGGGGTCAGGATTCTGTCTCCGGCAAATCTGGGTCGGGTGGGATTGGGAATCAGCCATTTGTATTTGGAGAAAATAGGAGCACCACCAGCTCGAATTTGGAGAGATCAGAGAGAGGAGTTCTTGATGGAATGAAGAAATTGAATATCGAAAGCGTGGATGAGTTTTCGATTGCCAGAGATGGGAAATTCAGCTTTAATGGTGGCAATAGAAGTTCGAGTAAAACTGAGGTTTTTGATAAAGGAGGCGATGAAGCCATTGAATCAAAGCTTCCGGATGACATGAGGAAATTGAACATTGAAGAAGGGCAAGGTAATGCTGCACGAATTGACAAAACTATAAATGAAAGTTCGAGGTTTAGATCAAATGAACAGGCTAAATTTGGTTTGTGGAGCAGTAATGTTGTTCATCCTCTAGTTTCAGAACTCCCCAACAAGTTGCAGCATTTGAACATTGAAGATAGTGGGCATCATGATAGCGGCAGTGCTGCATTTACATCTGAGGGTGCGGATACGTTCGGATTGGACAAGGGTAAGGGTGTTACAAGCTCAGCAGATTCTCTTCCCGAGAAGATAAAAGGTTTGAGCATAAGGGGCACATCTAATTCAGCAAATATCAACACCCAAGGGACTGGTGGTAATTTTGTTGAGCAAAAGGATACAATGTTGTCAAGAAAGATGGAGGAGTTGAAACTAGATAAAAGGACACCTTCATCTGGAGTAACTGCAGAGAAGACAGAAATGCAAAATTTTAGTGATTTTGACCGAAATCTTGATCAACCATTGGCCACGGACATTAAATCTCAGAAGTTGCAGGAGTCTAAGGACATGGGAGGTGGTCAGGTTTCTTCATATGCACAAAATGATGGTAATGATCAAAATGGTGTCGCTATGCCGCCTTCTTCAATTTTTTACAATGATATGCAACCTGTTGGTAGTACATTTCAAGTGACTGATACAAACAGAAACAAAGAAACAGATTACTTTCGCTCTATGAATAAACAAGAAAATACCGGATCGGCTTTTGTAGAATTTAAAACACCAGATGTCAAAGCAAACATTTTTTCTGCTGGAATCAGTCCAAACTTTCAATTCAATGCACAGAGGGATCCAATTAGAGAATTTGGACCGAATAGTAGGAGTGGAAGGTATAATCCTACCGCGGCACAGTTGCGTGTTGATCAGGGGACTCATGATTTTGGTTTAAGGGAAGGGGATCCCCTGGTGAGTTACAAGGCGTCTGAGCCCTATTCACCAATGGACGTTTCACCATACGAGGAAACACTAGCTGCTGATCCAATCTCTCGTGAAAATTCCGTGACATCCAATGAATCACTCAATCTTGACAACAACTCCATTGTATTTGACGAGTCAATCCCTGAAGTCTTAAATGATACTATAGATGAAGATCTGCTTAATGCTACAGAAAGCTTAAATATAAGTGAAGCTAGTTTGGGTGCAACTGAAATAGAAGAAGATGAAGGCTCTATTTACCATTCTCATGCAAACCATGGTGCTGAAGCTCCTCTAGAGGAATCTGTTTCAGTTGCGGATACCGAAAGCTACAAATCTGCAAATGAAGAGTTGGATTTTAGTGCTGATCGAGCAGCTATTTCAGAAGAAACAGAAGTCAGTTCGAGTTTGAAATTTGAGAGGCAGGATAGTGATGGCCGGAAGCAATTTAGTTTTTCTTCAAATTCAGAGGATGCATCCAGGTCAAACTTTATATTTGCTGCCTCCTCTGCTGCCCAAAGTCAATTATCTGCATCCAAGCGCCACTACAAAAAGAAAAGTTGGGGAAAAGTTGGTCAAGAGTCTCATATTTCCTCAACAATTGCCATTGAAGTTCCGTTGTCATCTTCTTCTGCGCAATTTGTTACATTTACGGGAAATTCATCACCAATACCGGCTCAAAGGAGTCAGAAAGGAGATCCATCTATGGCTCAGTGCAAATATGGAGCTGACTCTTGGGTGAACAAAGACCAGGAGATGAAACAAGAGTCCGTTTCTACTATAGCAGCAACAGTTGCTGCCCAGGAGGCTTGTGAAAAGTGGAGATTGAGGTTAGTGTTTTGGTACTTATGATTGTTCTTGCCATAGATACCCTATAAGGTGTGTTCTTTGGAATTTTTCATTCCAACTAGGTGATTATCGTTTCTCTTTTGTTTACTTGACATTTTACAGAGGGAACCAGGCATATGCAAGTGGTGATTTATCTAAGGCTGAGGACCATTACACTCAAGGGGTGAATTGTATTTCAAGAGATGAGTCGTCTAGAAGCAGTCTCAGGGCTTTGATGCTTTGTTATAGCAATCGTGCAGCAACTAGAATGTCTCTTGGAAGATTGAGAGATGCAATCAGTGACTGTACAATGGCTGCTGCTATAGATCCTGGCTTTTATAAAGTGTACCTTAGAGCTGCAAAGTAAGATCTCACTGTTTCTTTATTGTATCTTTCGAGGCCTGTCTAACTCCGAGTTTGATACACACATATGCACTTGTCCGTAACTCTTTAAGATTACTTTGTTGACTTGCTATATTGAGTTAAAGTAATATTTTCGTACCAATAGTTAGTTGCTGAAGCATTTTTATAACTGTATATCCAGTGCCTGTGTGTTTATTTAGCTGCAATTATATACATCTCGGGTGCCTACTATATGCAATGATTTGATAATGATAGCAGCTGGTTTGAATATGGTAGTTTTCCATGGAACATAACTTATCTTATCAAAGTGACAAGTGAATTTTGTGGCCTTTGACTTATGGCAAGCCAGGGTGTGTGCTTTGATGTGAGGCCTTTGGGGGAGAGGAACAATAGCATTTTTCAAGGAAGTGGAGAGGGATAATAATGATGTGTCATCCCTTGTTAGGTCTTATTTTGCATGGTCGGTGCCCCTTTGTTTAGAGGTGTTCCCTTTTGTGGGCTTAGTTTTTTTCATGCCCTTGTATTCTTTTATTTTTTCAATGAAAGTTGGCTTTTCATCCCCCCAAAAAAAAGTAAAGTGTCCGAATTTATAATAATTTAGCATTGGAAAACTTTATTTAATATCCTTAGTAGGTGCATTAAGATTTTAACACCTGACCTCAAAATGCATTTGAGTTTACAGCTTGCCTTTTTTACCATTGGACCATCGATGTAGGAGGCTATACCTACTCACTAATAGAATAAAAAAAAAAAAAAAGTACTAGACCAACAGAGAACATATAAGACATATAAAAGAATAATTTTGTTTCTCCTACCATCATGTGTTCTGGTCGACCAGGAATGATTTGCAAGCGATTCTTTTTGTGTAGACCAGAACGTTTTAAAATAGCTGATTCTGGTTGTGCTTGGTTGCCGTACATATTCTCAGTAGTGGATAGTTTCTTGTATAGAAATGTTTGTTGACTTTTTATGGATGGAACTATGTGTTAAAGTAGATATTGAATTATGTTCATAACATATCGCTGAAGTACTATCTTATAAATTAGCTGTTTCCTTGGCCTTGGGGAAGTTGAGAATGCATTACAATATTTCACGAGATGCCTGCAGCCTGGAAATGTGGACCGAAAAATTGTAGTGGAAGCATCTGATGGTTTGCAAAATGCTCAGGTAACAAATTTCTTTCTAGGATATGATATCTTAATCTTTTTAGTTTTTGACGTGTATATTAACATCACTAGTGGAAGCCTAGTTTGTGCAATGATTATAAAAGCAGTGAATATTCTAGCCATGAGGAGTGTTGGAACTCAATTATCTCTTTGCTTCCACATGATGTTCTCTGTCCCTTATTTTTTGTTATTATGACCAATTCGGCTTCTTTTTTGTCACGCTTAGGCCTTATTGGAATATCTCATCTCCTTATTCTTTGTATGATCTTTCTCTCAATATAGTATACAGTTTCTTGTAAATAAATAAATAAATAAACCAATGAATATTTTCATACTTCTTATTCTCAAGTTTACAGATAATATACTTTATGCCAATACTCTTCGGCTAATGAATATCGGGTTTGGTGGGTTACTCGTTACTTTTTCCTTCACCCATTGAGAAATTGGAAGATTCGAGTACTAGTTTATTTCTTGAAAAAAGTTAATACATCGTAACACTTCCTATTGTCGCCCCAATTTTTCTAACTTATCATCGTGAACAGCGTGTTAAATTGAAGCTCTACATATTTTTACGATCTTTTTGTTTATTATGATAGAGACAAACTTCTTGAGGGAGGTATATGTGGTTTTTTCCAAAATTTAGGTTAGGTTAGGTTTTAGGTTTAGTTGATCAGTCACTTTTAATAGGTGTAACTAAGTTTTTTTATATGTCCAGTCTTATTATTTCTACTGGCTTGCAGAAAGTGTCTGAATGCATGAAACGTTTAGCTGAACTTCAGCTAAGAAGCACATCCAGTGATATGCAGAGTGCTCTGGAATTAATTTCTGATGCTTTGGTAATAAGCTCATGCTCAGAAAAATTGCTTGAAATGAAAGCAGAGGCTCTTTTCGTGGTTTGTTGCACATCCCTATTGTTATTGTTGTGTTCTCTCTCTCTCTCATTTTTTCCCATTTCCCCTTCGTTTTTTTTGGGAGATTATATGGAATTTTACTTCAAGTAAACTTTCATTTTCATCCGAGAGGCTCTGATCTTCATGCAGCATGACTATATTCTGTTTGTTTTTTTTCCCAAAAAAAAAAAAAAATGTGCAGCTTCGAAGATATGAGGAGGTGATTCAGCTTTGTGAGCAGACCCTAGATTCTGCCGAAAAAAATTGTCCTTCAGAAGATATTGTCAGCCAGACCTCTAATCTGGATGCTTCTGAAATTTCAAAGAAGTTTTACTTTAGGATTTGGCGATGCCGCTTGACACTCAAGTCCTACTTCCTTCTGGGAAAGCTTGAGGAGGGTCTGGCTTCTTTAGAAATGCAAGAGGAGAAAGCGTCTACAATGATCGGGTAATTTGTTATGCTTCCGAACATTACTATACTAGATTTCAAAATCTCTTCTTTTCAGCTGGAAAACAGATAAAAAAAAAAAAGTAAACTGCAAAGAAGATTAATTAGAGAGGAAAAAGATTATTTTCATTATCTGAAAATGGAATTGTGGGGCTTTCCCGGTTTGATAATTTGAAGTTCCAGGAATGGAAGAAAGTTTTTGGAGTCATCAATACCACTAGCCACTACCATGAGGGAGCTCCTACGTCACAAGGTATCCCAAGTCAATTGCTTTCTATATGTGCATTACTATTTCAAATCTCTCCATTCTATTAGCCATAACTCGATCATATTCATATATCATTTTCCAATGCTGTTCATTTCAACGATCCTTCGGATTTTCATAGAGACCATATTCTATTCAAGTTTGAACTCTTCATGATATGTGAATTACCGATTCTATATTTACTATGTGCCTTCTTGGAAATCCATGTAAAAAGAGAAGATGATTCTGGTGAAATTGAAATTCTACTAGGCAGCAACAAACGTCTCTGTCGGCGTGATTTTGGTCCGTGAAGGAAATAAAATATCTTTGTGCAAGTAAATACGAAGTACGAAGTTTAGACAATTCAACACTTATTTTTCCTTTCTTGGAAATGAGAAAAGATGAGAAATTAGCCCAGCTCGCAAGGGCTTACACAAATTCTTCATTTGGCTTTAGTTAAAGAAAAAACCGGAGTAAAAAGTTATGTAAAGTGTTCCAAAGGGAAGCATTGAAAGTCAATCCCAAACCTCATTTTTTCCGGCTTATCACGAAATTCTTTGGTTTCTTTCCCACCAGACTTCTCAAAGAAGTCACTTCATAGCAAATTCAATAGCACCTTTCCCTTTAGATGGACAGGGCTGCCAATCAAAACTTGCTCCATCTGGCAAAACTTTACGCGCATGGTTTTTCCTTTGAAGCAGGAAGCCTCACAATGATCTCCTCTTTTCTCATATATGAGTACAAGCTTGATGATGGTTGTAGTACTATGTTTTGGAAAGACATTTGGGTGGGGCAATCACCTTTATCAGAATCATTTCCCAGACTGTTTGGCCTTTCTGTTTCAAAGGAAGCTTCTGTGGCTGATCACTGGAACCATAAATTGGTATCATGGGCTATGGATTTTAGAAGAAACTTTAAAGAAGAGGAAGTCACACAATGGGCTGCCCTGATTTCCATCTTATCATCTGAACAGTTTAATTCCAGCTAGGTTAAATGGCTTTGGGGGTTGGAGAAATCTGGGTTTCTCCACAAATATTTTTTACTGTCATATTTGCATTGATTCGTTATTGTAAATACTCCATATCAATTTAGCTGAGAGGACATCTTATCTCCATAGTCCTTACCCCCACTAAATGACTGCAGGCTGCTGGGAATGAAGCATTTCAGGCAGGGAGGTATTCAGAAGCCGTTGAACACTATACAGCTGCTTTGTCATGCAATGTTGAGTCACGTCCTTTCACAGCTGTTTGTTTCTGCAATCGGGCTGCTGCATATAAAGCTCAAGGCCAAGTTATTGATGCTATTGCCGATTGTAGTCTTGCCATAGCCCTTGATGAAGAATATTTCAAGGTAACTTTTCTTTTACTTTATTATTAAAATTTCTATAAATACTACGAACCCAGCTGTCAGAACTTATCTAGATGGTGCATTAGAATAGACATTTGATTCAAATATAATTCCACTTGGTAAAAATGGTTGAATTTAGTTTGGTAATATTGCGTGGGCTTAGTGGTGGAATTTTCCTCATACATACTAGCTTTCAAAATAAACGTTCACTTTTATTGCACTCCATTGAATGGTATGACCAGAATTTATAGTGTGCTTGTATTGATTGTGATGGAAGAAAAGCAGGTCGGGTACTAGGGGGACTTTCTTTTAAGGAAAGGACTTCTTGGTCTTGCATCCAACTTTCTTGTAAAGTAGGTATTGTTGACTGTCGCATTTGAATTTAGAAGAAATTTATGAACAAAGTATGTTTTAGTATCAATATCTCAAAGGCATGTCCTGAAATGGAGTAAACATTATACTTCAATGTCTTAAGAAGCTAAAATTTTAAATTTGATCCTTTTAGTTGAGCTAGAATTGGGATGCGTAAAGCTTAACCTGATGCAGAAAAATATAATTGCAATAGGTGGAAATGAAATGCTCGTTCAAGTGCAACTTTTTTTTGTAAACCCCCGCAGTGCTCCATAAAAAATGCTCAGTGTTTTAAGGATATTGATATATTATCTGGCGATCATATAATTCTTGTGTTCAGTTAACAGGTTACCTTTTTCTGTTTGGTATAAATAGAAAACAAAGAACAAATACCAGCAGTTTTTAATGTTGAAGTCAATACCAAATAATTTTAGGAATATCTAAATATAATTTTTCAAAAGACAAAAAATCCTAAGTATCCCCTAATTCTTCTTGGTTTACCCGAAGAAAAATTAAAATGCCACTGTAATGAGCACTAGCATGAATCTTAACATGTTTTGATTGAGCTTTTATATACACAGGCAATTTCTAGACGGGCCACTTTGTATGAAATGATTAGAGACTATGGTCAAGCAGCTAATGATCTCCAAAAGCTTGTATCACTTTTGTCGAAGGAATTAGAGAAGACCTATAAGTATGCGTCTTCTGATAGATCGAGTACCAGTACAAATGATTTGAGACAAGCTCATCAACAGCTTGCAGAAGTTGAAGAAGAATCAAGAAAGGAAATTCCATTGGACATGTACCTAATTCTGTAAGTATCATCCATCATTTAACAAGTTTGTTAAGAAAGAGCTGGCTTTCTTTGAGATGTTGCATTTGGCAGTGAAAATCGTGGTTTAGATTTGAAGTTTGTGGATTAATCTATTAGAATATTTCCAACTTTTGAGTATTAAAATAAATTGTTTTTTCAATCAATGCAACGGTTGTAATTTTATAATTCAATACAAAGATTCAAATGCTAAAACAAAACTAAGAGACCCCTCTTTCCCTTTCCATTTGAGTTATCAAATTGATGTTATACTGAACACGATGTTCATATAAACACCTATTCATGTTCTTCCCTTCCCCCTTTCCGGATCCATTTCATTCTGTCAGTCTTCGTATATTTTTTTTTGTCTGCTGGGGATAGTAATCCTTTGTGCGTTACATGAGATAGCACGGTGCTTATGAAATGGGGTCAAGGGTCTAAGAAGATCCCACGTTGTGAACTACGGTGGGTGATTTAAGCACCCGTGCAATAATATTTATTAGTTGTCCTCCGCTTTATGCAGTTGTCAATAATATTTATTTAATTGACAACTACATTTGTTCAGGACAGTTCAGCTCAAAACATTAGAGGAACCTTCACTGTTGTTTGTGGGTGGTTTAAGATATTGCATCTAAAACGTAGCAGTAGGATGATAAATTTTAGAGAGGTCCTTTTAATTTCAGGTTATGAGAATCACTAGTAATTTTTCTTTGATGGCAGGGGAGTTGATCCATCTGCATCTTCCGCTGAAATTAAGAAGGCATACAGGAAAGCTGCTCTCAGATACCATCCAGACAAGGTTTAATTTTGTCTACTTCTTTGATATGCTTATTTGTTTCCTGTGTTTTCTTAATATTCGTTGCTCATTTGTTTAGGCTGGCCAATCCTTGGCTAGAGCAGACAATGGCGATAATGTGCTATGGAAGGATATAGCTGGAGGAGTCCACCAGGATGCTGATAAACTTTTTAAAATGATTGGAGAGGCATATGCAGTACTCTCGGATCCTATTAAGGTAACTGAAAGGTTCCTATCATCACTTCTGGCCAGTTGGGATAGTTTTTTTTTTAACTTCTTTTGGAAGGTTCTTCCCCAACTTTTGTATAGAAATTGGTTTCTTGCTCTTCATGGACATCTCTAGTTTTACACAAGCCAATCTCACATATCATGCTAGGCTATGCTTTTTTTTATTTTACTTCTAGGTAATACAGCTCTATACATTTTATCAGATGATAATAGCCTTAAAGGTAAAACCGATCTGTTTTTTCAGCGCTCCCGATATGATGCGGAAGAAGAGATGAGGACTGCCCAGAAGAAACGCAATGGAAGCAGCACCCCTAGATCTCATACAGATGTTCATCAAAGTCATCAATTTGAAAGAAATAGTGCTAGGCCTCAGTGGCGAGATCTATGGAGATCTTATGGTTCTCGAGGATCAGAATTTACTCGATCAACCAGGTATTCGTAAGAACTCTTTGCCAACATGCCATGATGGAATGAGGTTTTACACTAGAGCTCATCAAATAAATGATCTTTCCATCAAGAAATCCTGCAGCGGTTTGACCCCTCATAGTGAGACTGGCCAAAAGTTGACAATGGCTTCATGGGGGTCCCTGATGGCTAAATCTTGAAAAAGAGGTCGAGGTCTGACCCTTAACACACCAACCTTGATGCCATAAGGGAAGTAAAATGGTGTTCCAGTTTTTCATTTCCATCTAGTAGCTTGTCCATACAATTGAGTGAGGTTTGGTGATCTTATAGGCGACAGATTTGATTATAGAGTGAAAAAAAAAAAAAAACAAAAGGACCAAAAAAGAAAAATATTCCCTTTTAAAACAAAACAAAACAAAATGAAGGATGATGATTTGCAGCTTTCCAAGGTTTTCCTTTCCTTTGAACAATATTTTCTGCTCATCTTTTCTGGGGATCCCATGGTGGGTTAGTTGTTCGTAGTGGCATGTACAGACAGAAGAGATGGGTAAACAAGTGTGTTACAACTTACACCATCTAATGGCTGTGGCTGAGTCTCTAACAGCATTCTAACACAAGAAAGAAGGATAATTCTTACAGTTTAGAGCTTCAACAATGTGGTAATTACCATTTCTACTTCTGCGTAACGTTTTTGTGTGTTTCTTCATGTACCCTCTTCTTTTTTACACTCAATGTCAAGTTTTAATCTGTTGTGGGTGACTACCAGTCCAGATCTTCATGCTGATGACTGTATGTGGCCTTTTTTCTTTTTTCTTTTTTTTTCTCCTTCTTTTAGTTGTTTAAAGAGTGATGTATTCTGAAAAATGAAAGAAAAAAAAGAAAAGAAAAACAGAACTTATAGACTGTCTGTGAACACCATTGACATGACATGGGTGCTTCATTTTGTAAATGGTTTTTTGGAATGAAGTTTTATGAATACCAATTTTGTGTTTGATAGATTTTAGTTTGGAAACATACATTATGAAGATAATTATGTGTTGAAGCAAAGTTTATATGTCAAACAAGTTGTTTTTCAGGTTCTTAAACTACGTGTTGGCAATATTCTACTTGATTCAGGATCAGGGTGTAATCCTTTTGCTTCCAATCTATATACTTCAATTTTTTTTTTTTTTTTAAAGTATTGAAGCTTGAGGCTTGGTTTGAATTGACTTTCTACGTGTTTAAACACTTTTTTTACTTAAAAAGTCATTCATTGTGAACTTCTACAAATATTTTTTACTTAAAAAGTCATTCTTTGAGAACTTCTATAAATACGTCGTTCCTCTCACCGTGACTTCGATCATAACTAACAAATAAAAATGAAGTTTCCTCACCGTGACTTCCATCATAGCTAACAAATAAAAATGAAGTTTCACTTGTCAACAAAGTTTGGTCATTGTTTTCTTGAAACAAATGTCGATACTTTTTAAGAAACAAAGAAGAGAATGGGAGATTATTCATGTTTTGATACTTTTTAAGAAACAAAGAAGAGAATGGGAGATTATTCATGTTTTCATTGCGCAAAATAATTTTCTAGAAACAAAAACAGAGAAATCGTACTATATATAAATTACATGAATTTCCTTCTCATCATCTGCCATCCACAAAGCAGCTTGATCTTATCAAATTAGACCCAGAAAAGGAGCATACTCCATAAATCAACTTCTTCCAATACCTGTAAATCAGAATCAAATTACGGAACGGTTGATCAAGCCAAGTCAACCCATTACATTTTGAGTTTGGAATTACTCCCCACAAAAAACACTTTTCAGTGAACAACTAGTTATATGCTTGAAGCACTTCTAGTATTTTTTTAGTGCTTTTAAATTTTTTTAAATACATTTGATTATTTAGTCCAAACCCTTGAAATTTTAGGGAAGTGCTTTTAACAGGCTGAAATAACTATTCACCATAGAAAATACTATCCCAAACTCACTTTTACGTAGAGATGACACCATCAATTGGGTGCAAACCCAGGAAGTTGACAAACGAAAATTCAGTATTATGGAGGAACATCAGACATATATTCCTAAACCAAGTTCTTTGGGCTCTGTTTCAACCATCCATGGAGGCCTGTTAAGATTTAAAAAGGTGATTATGATAATAGCAAGCTGGAGTACTAATCAGGAGATACATGTGTACTGATTGGAATCGGCTAGATTCATCTTACTTGTTCATCACAAAATTGATTGTCCCGTGGGCAGCACGTCTTAGAAGAACTTCCCTCGCCTCAACTGCTATTCCTTCAGGCTATATGAGGATGTGATTAAACTTAAAGCCAACGACAAACTTTCAGTGTAAATATTTCAGACACTGTATATACCTCTTCAGGAAACCAAACTCCAGGTTGTGTGCTTCCCTCCAGAACAGCAATAGCGAATGCAGCTGTTGAATATCCCACTGATCTGAAAAAGTTCCAATATAACACAAAATGTGAAGATTGCATATAGACAACTGGAAGTTGAATGAGAACATCTCTTAAGGAGGAGGAGAATAAGTAGAGAGGAGGGGTGAAGCCCTTACTGGGAAAGCCTCCGATGACTGAAAATCCCCACTGTGTTTTGCCCATTCGAACACTCCAAATCAACCTACATAAAAAGAGCAAGTGTTGGGAAACTTTTTCTACACAAGTAGGTTCAGACATCATAAGAAATTTGGTGCCTCACCCTCATGGATACACGCTCTCCAGCAAGACCATCAAATGCTCGAACAAAAGGATCAAACAGTTGAACCAAATTCTGAACTTTGCTTCTATCTCTAAAATATTCCTGCATCATTTAGTCAATCTTCGATTGATACAGGAACCCGTGTTCATTGTACGTGATGTTTCATTGGAGAGGTAAGTTGTAAATCTTTTTGGTTCTTGATAATTTATTTAGAAAACTTTCCAAATTCTCGCACAATGGCATGCATCGAAATGTAAGGCAGCCATTGTACGATCGCAGGAAAAACTTCCTTTTGGGTTAACTTCTGACATAGAATTTGTGATAAAAATAGATAATTCAACTCGTACCATAGGAAGAAGATTAGTCAATGCCAACATTCCCCAATTCCAAAAAAATGGCGCAGTTCCAAAACGAGCACTAACTGACGGCACTCCCAGGATCTCATGTGCAGTTCTTACCTCTGGCAAATTCCTGAAAGAAATATGTTTTTACTCAGGATGCAGCTTAAATGTTTCAAAGCAAAGAAGTTAAATTGTCCCACAAAGTGACGTCTAGTGCATGAAGTATTTCACCAAAAGAGCAAGCAAAAACTTCAATCCTTAAGTTGATAAAAGAAATGGAAGGCTATGAATAATATTCAGTTAACCACAACTTGAAACCATCGGCTTAATTTATAAGAGTTCTGTATATATGGACTTAGCCAGGATACATCACCGAACATATATGTGAAATGTGAATAATATCCGCCTCCAAGATTTAGATAATGGATTCCTAAGACAGTTTGAACTATAAAAGCATGTAGACTGTCCAAGACGTTGAGGATTGTTGGGAGGGAGTCTCACCTTCGCTAATTTAGGAAATAATCATGGGTAATGAAATAATCATGGGTTGAGTTTATAAGTAAGGAATACATCTCCATTGATATGAGGCGGAAGCCCAAAACAAAGCCATGAGAGCTTATGCTCAAATGAAGAGAAGTAATGCCTTCCTAACACAAGAGACTTCCTATGATTGGTTTAAAGTAAATCACTATATACGTGTGAAACATTGCACGATGAATGCTTTGCTACATAGAATTAACTTACAGCAGAAATACATCTTTCTTCCCAATTCCTTTTCCGAAGTCAATGTTGAGCATTCCACTATAAGGTTTTAGTTTGAGCTTTTCCCCTGCTTCCAAGGTCATGTGTGGTGCATCAGTTGCCACCCAGAATACGATACATAATCGGCATATTGTATAGACAAGCACAGAAGTCTCAGTCGACACTGACCTTTATTATAGGCGACCACCTCCTCTCCCAGCAGTAAGAAACTGGTAGCTAATATAGTTGGGCCAGCACCACCAGTGCCTGCAGTGTAGTAGTAGAATCTGAGACAAGAATTTACATTTAGTTGCTGAAGAAATTGCATCCCATCAATTTTTAGATTGTGTTATACGAACGACTTCAAAGTTTTCTAGCTTAACAGAAGGTTGTGCTGAAATGAACTTGCGGAGAAAGATGACACTAAGATTCTAAACGTAATCCCCAATTAGAACATCGCCAAAACATTTTTCAATCGTCCCAAATCATGCAAAAATTGAAATCTTTTGATCTGGTTTTCTTCCATATTCATACAAAATCTTCACACTATGGAAACTTCTCAAAAGGAATCCATAGATCTATGAGAAATGATACCAAATGAACAAAAGATAATAAATGTTTATTCCGCTGTGGTCAATGGGATTTGTTTACCACCTTAGGTACCAATGCAATATTGAATTATAATGATGGGGAAAAGCATGCTTTATCAGTCATGAGGCTTCTTGATCAGTCGCAAGATTATCAGGGACTTCACCTTAGCCTCTCGGGCTCACACTTGCTTTCATCTCTCGCAACACGTACAAGCTCTGCTGCCATTACTGGCATGGTACAATAGGAAATACTCAGTCAGACGAAAATCTTGACTAGAATATATCCATTGAAAACTACACTTCGACCTATAAACACTTGCCCATTAGTTCAGGTCCAGTGGATTGGTTGAAACGGTGCATTACATTTGGGAACTTTGCATAATCACATATTAAGAACTATCCAAATTGGAGTGCACAATAAGAACATGGATATTATGTACCGTTGCTCACTCCAGGATAAATGCCAGCAGTTGTAATAGCTGGAATATTTGCTTCTATAGCTTTATTCTTGAAAGATTTTGCATTCTGTGAATAGTTTGAATCATCACAGACATCAACGTAGGCTGTCTGCAGAAGCAGGTAGACAAAGAATTTCATCAATATATGAGCATAAAAGTGAGATTTTTAATGCAAATGCAGCCCTTTCCTTGGTATTTATGGAAGCTTCAAGTACAGTGCACTTCTCCGTCTGTTGGAAAGGGCCAGCCGTATGAACTACAAGATCAACATCTGTAGTGACAGCTACGGATGTCAGTTAAGCGCCCTTGGTGGCCAAAATGTTAAGACATTTAAACGCAATTGGTTTAGGGTGCAAGGTTTTCATGTGTTTTGATCCAGACAGACATATGATAAATCAAGATATCTGCAACTATACAAAAGGGGAAAATATGTATACATAATAACTTCATTTTAATGTTCTTAGACCGCAAGAAAATCGGTTACCAACATTGGGAGGTTCATATTTCACACGCGAAATGGATGAAATTGGAAAAGAAATAGAGCCAAAGACTAACGTTAATGTAACAACTTAGCCCACCACTAGTAGATATTGTCTTCTTTGGGCATTTCCTTCGAGGGCTTCCCCTCAAGGTTTTAAAACACGTCTCCTAGGGAGAGGTTTCCACACCCTTATAAGGAATGTTTCGTTCCCCTCTCTAACTGATGTGAGGTCTCACAATTCACTCCCCTTGGGCTCAGCATTACCGTCCAGTGTCTAGCTCTGATAACATTTGTAACAACCCAAGCCTACGCCCAAAGAGAACAAGATCTGCTAGCGATGGACTTAGGCTGTTACCAATGGTATCAGAGCTAGACACTAGGTTGTATACCAGCAAGGATGCTAGGTCTCCAAGGACAGTGGATGGTAAGATCCCACGTCGGTTGGAGAAGAGAACGCAACATTCTTTATAATGATGTGGAAACCTTTCTCTAATAGACGCGTTTTGAAATCGTTAGAATGATAGTGAAACGTAACGGGCCAAAACGGACAATATTTGCTAGTGGTGAGCTTGTACGGTTAAAAATTGTAAATTATCAGAAGAATCAGTATACCTCTCAAAGCAGCCTCCAACATTTTAGCATTCTCAACATCGACTTCCACAAACCGAGAGTTTCTCCCGAGTGTCGCAACCATAGCTTCACCCTTTTCCCTGTCACAGCAAGCACTTATATTATTCTGAATTTCAAATTCGAAATCGCTCATCGTCATCGACTAACAATCAGTAATCAACATTTTAGGTTTGTAAAAACAAAGTTCTTGACAAATAAACACCGAAATGCCGAAATTAACAGAGAAGCGAAGAAATTCAAATTCAAACATGTCTACGAGGAAGTAAAACTAGCATTATTCAAATTAACACAGAAGGCTTACCTGTTTCGACCACCGATGGCAATCTGAAGGTCGGGACAGAACTTGGAGAGAGCAGTGGCAGTGGAGGCTCCAACCCGGCCGGTGCCTCCGAGTACCAAAACCCTAGAATTGCGAACATTCTTAGGCAGTTGAAGTGGAAGTTCAGTGTCGGCGGTGGCCATGGCCATTGGAGAGAAGCTTTTCAAACGGAAGAAAGCTCCCGCCATTGTTTGCCGCTCTTCTCCGCACAGGCGAGTTCTCTGCAGTCCGAGTCCTCTCTAGTCCCATTATCCGTTTATCGTTGCTGCTGACGTGGCATCCCCACCTTCTTACGAACAAGTGGACAAAATGGGCATAGGCTTATGAAAATGTTCCAAGAAAAATAAAATAACAAAAGATTAATGAAATGGTTTAAACATAATCAATTTGGCTATTTAAATTATGTGTTAGTCCCTCAAATAATAATAACAAGTGGTCAGCAATCACGGATCTTTACCTATTGTCCAATTTGAGTATAAGCTTTCACGGCTTTACAGCGAACTTTCGAGAAGACTTCATTCTAATAAATATTGTATTTTTCACTTTCCAATAATAATCCTCAACAAGATTCACCTTCTATATTTATATGGGTCCCGTAGATAGTCCAAAAAGTGGCTTAATTATATTATAGGCATGTCCTTCCCCAATTAAACAAATGACACATTCCTTTTAATTCCCTCAAGTAAACAATTGGGATTATTCTAATAACAACAATACCATGGCTCCTGGTCTCTTCAATGTTGGTACATTTATATTAATAAATAAAAAAAGAAATTAAACGGCTATGAATCTTTAATTTTTTATTTATTATTTTAAAAAATTGTATTTTTTTACCATAAATTTATATTAATCTTCGTCTTTTATAACATAACCTTTACATTATTAACCAAATTAACATAACATAACGAAAATTTACGGTAAGGTCTATAATCAAATTTTTCAAAATAAAATAGTTACCAAGCTAAATTTAAAAAAAAAATGGTAAAAAAAATGTTTGTGGGGGATAGAGATTAGTCACCAACCATGTAAAGGTTTATGAAAAAGACACCAAAGAAAATAAAAGCAGCCACACCTCTCTCTCTTTAGACTATAGGTTTTGGCACTTTCATCGGTGAGGGATATCTTTTTAAGTCAAGTTGAACATAAGGCTTAAACTAAACAAACCCAACCTCCCACAATCCCTCGTGTCGTTCTCATCTCTACTATTCCCTATTTTCCATAGTAAACGACTTTTCTTCTGAGTTTTTTAATTTACATACATATCTAATCGAACGTAGTTTAATTGATTAAAGTATGTCTGATCAAGAAGTTCGAGGTTCGTTTATTAACAATCATCTATTTGTGTCTGTCTAGCTTCGAGGGAGCCTCTCCACAAGTAGTCATCTATCCATGTCTATCTAGCACTATTCAACCAACTACTACAGATCTCTACTATGAGTTCACTTTTGAAGCTCACAAGTTATTTGTTCGATACTCTAAGAACCTTTCCAACATGATAAGTCAGGACATGACCCGATACCACTCATAAGGAATAACGACGGTTTTCAAACGAAATATAATTGGTTGAAGGATATTTTAATATAATTTTTTAAAACATGGACGGTTAAATGGGTGGAAGTGCAAGACAGCGGTACCGGGCACGTAAATTACAGCAACGTGGAGTATTATTATTATTACTATTTGTTTATTTATATATTATTTTGTCAGACAGAAACGAAATGGTAATTGAAAAATAAAATGGAAATCTTGGTGTGCAGTACAGAATTTGTTGCTTTTTCTGCCACGCACAGCTGGTCATTAGCGTGATATAGCTGGCAGTACGGCGTCGTATGCTTCAAATACGCAGCTACCGTCGCCGCTCTTCCCCTTATTTCCATTTTCCTCCCCTGTACTTTCACTATTTTCATTTCCCTCCTCAACAACTTTCCCTCTCTCTCCCCATCCTGCCCCTCCCAACATTATGCACTTTTTCTTTGTTACGTCAAATTTGGACCTTTGACTTTTCTTTATTGCCATGCCGCCTCGCCTAAAATTCTCAATTATATTTCCATTATTATAATATGGGTAGAGAGAGAATGAGTGCCATCAATGTGTTCCCATGCCTACCCTTTTGGATCCATATTTATTTATATAATCAAATTAAATTTTAAAATTTGTATTTTAATTTATGACTGTGAAATTGAAATAATGAAAGCCTCTAGAAGAAGGGAGTGGCAAACTGGTAATTAGATTCAAAACGCAGGGCATTTTGGTGGAAATCTCAGGATAGACGGGACAGGGATAACACGGGAAAGATGAAAAAGTCGGCATTTTCTTTTTTGCTAAAAGAAAAGGAAAAAGGAAGGGCACTGTGAAAAATCGGCGCGGAATTTTGATGTAATGCAATTGGTATTTATTTCCAGAGAATTTCAAGGTCAATTTGGTCATTTCGCTATCGTTCTATAAGTATTTGACCATTCGCTTTCCCGTACTTTTTCTTCTAGCTATCTGCCGAGTGCCGAGGCCCCCGCTAACCCAACCCCTTGCGTCCGGTCTGGTTCGGTTGTCGGAGTGTTGCTTAACCACCTTCTCGTTTTTCTCGTTGCTGGCCGTCGGCGAACTCAGCCTCCGAGGTGCTGGAGAGGCCTCTGGTGACGCCGTTGTCGGCGGAGTGTCGACACGGGCTTTTTAAAAGAGGTTATTATGGCGAGGAGTTTATGGGAGGGGGAGTGAATCGGATACGGAGTGCATGTTCCGACGGTGTTGCTTCGTTGGAATAAGTAGTAGGAGAAGAGGTTGCGGTGAAGTTCTGTGACGGAGTGAGTGATCGAGGAGGAGGGAAATGGGGAGAGTGGTGGTGGGAGTGGCCGTGAGTGTTGCAGTGGTGGCGTGCATAGTGGCGGCGGGGGTGGTTACTCGTAGAGTGCAGAGCAGAGGGAAATGGAGCAGAGTGGTAAGGGTTTTGAAAGAGCTGGAGGAGGCTTGTGAGACTTCCGTGGGGAGGCTGAAGCAGGTTGTCGACGCCATGGCTGTGGAGATGCACGCTGGTTTGGCTTCGGAAGGAGGTTCCAAGCTCAAAATGCTTCTCACCTTCGTTGATAATCTCCCTGACGGGTAATCGTCTATTCCGTGGGTTTTATGGTGTTTTGGATTGCTTGTATTGATCGGTGAGACCAGTCTGCTGTTATAGTGAGAATATCGGTGTCCAGGAGCAGTTAGGTCCTTTCTAGTTTTTGGCTTGTCGGATGATTTGTTACTCGATTCTATGCGACAGATATTGTAAAGCTTCACGAATTTCATTTCCTCACTGATACGTACGAGCGATGTCCTTTGTGGCTTGGCTGATGCCCTTTCTAGTCTTCTCTTTGTTTCTTAATTTCTTCGTCAAATATTCAGCATATTCTCCTTGCTCTTTCGGGCGCTAATTTCAGTCATTATAACTTTAAAATTGTTTGTTGACAAAATTAGGATTTGAACTTTAGAATAGCTCGAAGGATTTGGTTTTTGTTGAACTTCACTTGGTTTTCTTGTCTTCTGTTACTTTGCCTCCTGTGGATCATATTTCGTTTCTGTCTGTTCGGTTTTGTGATGAGTGCACGATTTTCGTCTTCTTAGGTATCATTTAAACATCTGCTTGTTAAATCGTTTACTCATCTACTCTCTAAATCGATTTTGCATTTAGTTTAGAATCACCAGTCTGCAGCTCGGTCATAGCATTATCATTTAGCTACAGTTTCCCTTTTTGGCTTTAGTATAACGATATTAATCTTGGTCTCATGAAATGAGTGCTTTGGATGATGACGTAATGCTTATTTTGATGATACTCTTCCCATTAGGAATGAGATGGGGACCCTCTATGCCCTTGATCTAGGGAGTACAAATTTCAGTGTCTCGAGTATTCAATTAGAAGGTAATAGATCGTCAATCCTTGAACATGATGTGCAGCGGATTCCTATTCCCCAACATTTGTTGACCAGCACAGGCAATGTAACTATCTTTTTCCCTTGATATTTTACTAATGTTTGGTTTGTTTAAGCTTCTGTTACGTATAATATCATTAACATCAAACTTTACTTTATTGCAGGATCTCTTTGATTTTATTGCTTCGTCGTTGAAGGAATTTATTGATAAAGGAAATGATTCTGAGGCTCTTCTAGGTGGGAGAAGGGACCTTGGTTTTACATTCTCTTTTCCCACAAAACAAAATTCCATTTCATCTGGCATGTTAATTAAGTGGACGAAAGGATTTTCCATTGGAGACATGGTTAGTTGGACGATGTCTACGTAGTTCTAGGCTTTGGAAAGCCTGTGAGGAGTGAAAGTTCTTTCTTGTAAAAATTGCCCCATGCCATTGACAAACTAGGCCGGGTGGAGTATCAGTGCTATTATTTGTGTTATCAATGTCCAAGCATGCATTGCATTTTTCTAGGATCTTTACAACATTCAATTGAGTCTGATGTTTGTTCTGAGTAATGGCTTTGTATTGAATTCTCAATCATATCTACATTTTCAGAAAATATTGAGAGGCACAATTTTTTATTAACTAGGAAATCTGTTTAGCTTTGCAAGTTGCTAATCCTGCTATATTTTTCAGGTTGGGAAAGATGTCACAGAGTGCTTGGAACAAGCAATGAAGAGAAAGGGTCTCAACATAAGAGTCACAGCACTTGTAAGATTTCATTTATTGTTATCAGAGTCGAAGAAATTGTAGTAATGGAAGTTGGTTTGTGAACTGCAACTATCTTCATTTTTAAGTTCTGTTTGGTTTTCCTGAAGCGTACAGCAGAAACTTTAATTGCATGTTGATAATATGTCTAGAAAACATTTTACACATTTTGTAAGTCTTACTGCGGCATGGTGTTATGTGCATAATGTGTGTTATATGTGTAGGATTGACTGAAGAAGCATGACAGCACCAATAAGACGTTCAAGCCTAAGATCTCTATGGCTTGAACCTCATAGCTTAAGTTTCTAGTTTCTCAGTTGTACTGCAATATTTACTATCTTTTTTCTTTATCGCAGCAGTATATCATAGGAACACAGATAATACAATAATACTATGAATAGAAAAATTAGGTTAAAATACTATTTTGGTCTATGTGCTTTCGAATGTCATATGTTGGTCCTTGTACTTCCAACAATTTTTTAAGTTAATCCTTGCCGTTAGTATAGGGACTGAAATTGAATGGAACTCAATGAACAGGGACCAAGATGGTATTTTAACCAAAAAAATTAAGAGGAATTCTTCACAATTGTTGATAGGAGACTGGGAAATGCTATAGTAGTTTATATTTCAGAGTCAATATATGACCTTGTTTTCTCACAGACATGCAGTGTGCACAAAAGGCACGTTAGGTTGTAAACCATGTTAATATGGGACTTCTTTTCATTATTGGATTGTTAGTTGGTTTGGTTTTAACTATGAGTCAATTTTATTTTGTAGCAGATAAATGACACTGTGGGAACGTTAGCTCTTGGACATTATCATGATGCAGACACTGTTGCTGCGGTGATAATTGGAACTGGTACCAATGCGTGTTATTTGGAGCGAACAGATGCTATTATCAAGTGTCAAGGACTTCTTACAACCTCCGGATTCATGGTAGGAAGCTGTCATCTTTAGTTTTCTTCTAAAATTTATATCGTTGTCTGAAGTTAATATTTTCTTGATCAGGTTGTGAACATGGAGTGGGGAAATTTTTGGTCGTCTCATTTACCTAGAACTTCCTATGATATTGATTTGGATTTTGACAGCCCCAATTCAAATGATCAGGTACTACTTAGTTTTCCCTTTTTCTAGCATTATTTAATCTCACGACAACTAATTTGTACCCTGGTCCGAGTCTTGTGCAGGGTTTTGAGAAGATGATATCGGGAATGTATTTGGGTGACATTGTGAGAAGAGTGATTCTTCGAATGTCACAAGAATCTGATATTTTTGGGCTAGGTTCATCCAGGTTATCTATGCCATTTGTGTTAACGTATGTTCTTTTTCTTTCGTGATTGTTTAATTAGTTTACAAGTTTGGCCTTTCTTTTAGGAAAATAACAGATGGGCAGCGTGTTTCAATTGCATGTGAATTCATATCGTATAATGCAAAGCTATGTTGAAAGGACTTCTATTACATGTCCCTTAATTTTTGTTTTTGATTTGATTTGAAACCAATTTAAGCTATGCTAGCTACTGACTACATTTGTGTTCAGAACGCCTATTATGGCTGAGATGCATGAAGATGAGTCTCTGGACTTCAGAGATGTAGCAAGGATCTTGAAGGACATCTTCGGGGTAGAGAGTTTATAAAATTTGGCCATCCCTATCCATTTACATTCCTCGTTTTGTTTCCACCTTGATATAAAGTCCAGACAATTAACACTTCTCCCCCTTGCATCTGATCTTCCAGATCCCTGAAGTCTCCCTAAAAGCTCGAAAACTTGTAGTAAGAATATGCGATGTGGTGACGCGTCGAGCTGCTCGGTTGGTGGCAGCTGGAATTCTAGGTATCCTAAAGAAGATGGGGCGGGATGGAACTGGAGGAATTACAGGAGTAAGAAGTAGAACTGATGTGAATATCAAAAGAACAGTGGTGGCAGTTGAGGGTGGATTATATACGAATTACACAATGTTCAGAGAGTACTTGCATGAAGCTTTGATTGAGATACTGGGAGAAGATATTGCCAAACATGTAATTCTTAAGGTAACTGAAGATGGATCTGGCATAGGAGCGGCTCTTCTTGCTGCATCACATTCATCCAAATGATAGCACAAATTTGCTATATATATAGAATTGATATATATACATATAAAGATCCTGTAAAGTTAGAAATTCATTTCCTCAGAATGTGATGTCTCTCTGTATAAAAAGAAAAAAAAAAGGCTTTGTATTATTTGATATTGGAATTTTCAATATCTTTTTATGTGCATTTATTTGTAAGCTAAATGTCAACTTCAAGGCTAGATTTTGGTATTATGATGTGCGAAACTTAAACCATATTTTTGCTGCTTTCTTAGGCAGAGCAGTTGGTTGATGAGAGGAGAATATTTTCATGGTATTTTGTGTCTAGCAGCAATTGTTGAAAGGCCAAAATTTTCTGCATTAATTAGAGCTAATTTTATGCCAAATTTGACTTCCACTAATGATGGAAAAATTGCGATGGAAGGCAGCTTAAACAATTTTATGCCAAATGCCAAACTTAAACAATAGCTCCAGGTTAGGATTTATTGTCTTTTTTGAGAGGTTTGACATCATCATTTCCGTTTGAAGGCAGCTTTTTTAAAAAGAGCATGGAAGGGTGTGGGTATAGACGTAGACGCACTTCGAAATGAGAACAAACAAATATATATATATATATATATATATATAGCTCATGACTTGAAATTTCCACATATAACAGGAGGCAGCATATATCTCTAACATCCTGGGAGTAATAGAGTAGACGAAGATCATACTGAAGGAAAGAGAAAAAAAAAATAACTTGGGAATCTCCTCCTCTCTAGGTCAAAAAGAGTGAGACACACAAATCCTAGTCTTGTTCCTAAGCTGCTGTTGGAGGCTTGTACAATTTCTCCACCATTTTCCGATATTCTACACAGCAAACACAGAAACATTTGTGAGAAAACTTTCATCACAAGGCAACTCGTAGAGTTGAGAAAAATTGTGTGTTACAACAACAGTTAGAAACCCACCTTCTTGATTGCTCCACAATTGGGCTGCCTGGGTGTTCAGGGGTGAACTTATGTTTGGTTCTGCAAATAAACGGCAAAGGCTCATTGCAAATTCTAGATTCGATTCCAAATTAAAAGGATTCAGGTTGAAGTAAAACCATCCAAGTCAAGTAAAACCATTCCAAATAAAAGGATTCAGGTTGTTGTTACCTCCAAGCAGACTCTGGATGGATAGAAGTATGGTTCTCACATCATATGCTGATGACCATTTATCCTGCAAAAGATGAAACATTTCTCACTTCAGATTCTTTTCATTCTGATAGATAAATCATAGAAGTTACACTTCCAATATCGAAGATTTTATCATAACTTAGTTACCTGAAGTATGTCCAAGCAAATGTTGCCGTAAATGTCCACATTTGGGTGAAAGCAGCCAGTCTCGAACTTCACCTTTGGAGGCTTAAAAGGGTAATCATTTGGGAAGGAAAAGGATAGCCTGTACTCTGTTCCTTCAAACACTGTGTCTTTGCTTCCAGTTATTGTTCCTTTCCAGCAGAATATGTTATCTTCCTCAGGAAAGGCTGAGATCCCAGAGTCTCCGCTCATCTGCAATTTCAGATACACGAGTTTTAAGAATAGCCTATTGGCAACTGTGGAATCACATTTCCAAATATTTCAGAATTTACATTACCATTAAAGCCATTAACTCAGACTGCAACCTGTGTAAGTAAAAGCACCAAAAATCAGAGGAAGATTGTTAGTTGGTTGAACACAAACGGAGTTCCCAGTAAGACTGGTTCTTCACTAATTTCAACACAAGTAAGAGACATATCTTTCAATATGGATGACCATGGTGCTAAATTAAGGGAAGAGGACCTGACCTGAGAAAACTCTCATATTACCCCGCAAACCCTAAAAATTTCGTTGAGAAAGACCACAGAACAATCTATCTCAAAATCAGTTTGAACAAAAAGACCAAGTGGTAGAAGATTACATAATCCAGGACCCTATCACTACCTCATCCAGCTTAAAGTTTAACGACGGCTCAAAATCACATAAAGCAAAGAGCAGATGCGACGCACAGGAAAGCGGTCGATCCGCAGTGATATAGTAACGGAATCCAAAAGATACAAAAATGTTTATACCTTTTGAGAACGGACTGAGAATCCGCGGTTTTGGCCGGCGGCAAGGATTTCTTCGCTGGAGAAACAACAGCGTTAGCCGGCGTCGTGTTGTCAGTGTGTCGGTTGATGGCCGCCATTCTCTCTGATCCGAATAACAGACGATATGAAGAATTCAAGAAGGATCCAAGGAAATTCTCCCCCAAAGAAGTATCAATGAGACGTTGGCAGAGAGAGAGAGGCGGAGCAGAAGGGGAGAGAGGAAATTAGGGAGCTTAAAACCAAGGAAATAGATGAAGAATTAGGGATTGGAATTGAAGGATAAATATTCAAAAAATTTAGTGAACGTTATGGGCGAGGGTGAAGATTCCAATTAGGTTGGTTTTGAATTTACAACGGCTACTTTTGGTCACTGCTTTAGCGCCACCACTTTATTCAACCACAGCCAGACATTTTCTTTAAAATAATTATTATTATTATTACCAAATGAAACTCTTCATCCACCACCTAATAATAATTGACCTTACTTATTATTATTATTTTTAAAATAATAATTGACCCTTTTCATGAGTACCTTCCTTTATTTTAAATTTCCATACATTAATTTTTTTTAAGGATTTTCGGATGTATTTGTTATTAATGTTTTTATGTGCCATGATTTTAAATATTATATTTCATATTCCTGGAAAAAAAAGAATTAAATTACTCATATTTACTTCATTATCTTTTCTTTTATATCTAGACAATTGATGAGCTCATGATATCGTAAGCAAATATAAATTTACACTCCTAGAGTTACATCAATTAAACTCTCAAATCAACAATATCGTATCAATTTAAATCTTAAAGTTTCAAAAATATTTTAATTCAAACTTTTCATTAAAATTTTGTTTTAAAATCGTCAATATACAACTTGAGGAAAATATAATAATCCGAACAAGTGCGATTTTTCGTACACCTGCCTTCCTCTATAATCCCTGTTTGTTTAAAAAGGAATAAGTTGGGTTATAATTCAAAGATGAAGTGCATTTAGCAACAGAAAAGAAAAAAAAAAGTACTAAAAGGTGAATTCATGAAAATAAGTGCTTCGTTCTACAGTGAAAAGAACACAGAGAAAGGATAAGCAAAAACTTTGATAATCATTCTGTTTTTCGTAGTCAATGATCAAGATGCTTTAGCTTCCCCCCTTTTGGTGACAGAGGGCCTTACCAAAGATGTCAATCTTGGATGCTATTATTGCCAGACTCTCGCTTCAAGGTTCTTCACTTTCTTCATTTATAGATAGACTCAAAAAAGTTCAAATTTTAAGCCCACTAAATGTACAGTAGACCCAGACAGATTTTCCAGCATCACAATATCTCTACAATAATGAAAGTTGTAGATCAAGTCCTTGTTGTTCTATCTATTCCAGATGTCAAATTCTTGTTGGTTGATGGATTATTAACCTCAAATATATACATCGCTCACTGGAAATTCACCGTCCAATTCAACCTCACAATTCATTCTAAGAAAGAAAACAGAAAAAAGAACTGACTTCAAGAGTTCACAATCCTTTTTCTGAAGATATCATATCATATCAACCTCACAATTTATACATGAGTTTGCAAATCGGTCAGGCATGCAGTTTTTGTTAGTTTGCTCACTATTCATGTTCATTTAGCAAGTAGGAGAAACTAACTTGAAAGCTTAGTTGGGATTAGAAAGCACTAGCCATGCTTTTTATTAGCAGTGCAGCTTGATGACTCTTGTAAGCTTCTCGAAGAAAGTTGGGCACATATTCGTACTGAATATGATGGCTTCCTTCATCCATTCTGGTGCTACCCTCTCGAAAGTACCCAGAGATAAGACGCGATATAGGATTTCTGTTTCTCCAGCTAGTTTACTTGACCACGTTAGACTGAATGAGTAACCTGATATAACCATAAAGAAAAACAGAAGAGTAAACCGTCACCAATTTCTCCAAATTTGGTCGAGGTAAAAAAAAAAAAAGCTTTTCAAGTATAATTGAAGCAAAAATCTAATGTAGAAAGAAGAAAAGTAGAAAGCCACAAGGCAGAAGAACAAAGCGTCATATCCAATTTTTAAGTTACCACTTGATTTATGAACTGCTGATATACATATTCCTTCACTTCGATTGGTAGATGATACTTCCATGCCCATCAAGTGCTCTATAAGGCAATGATATGGGCAGTTGGTGGAAACACAGTCATTTACGCTGCCATCTATAAACAGTTCGAGGATTAGACTACAGCAACACCATCATGCCAACATAATGCTATATTTACATCTGTCAATACCAACCTTTGCTTCCGCAACAACCCTGTCGCATTGCATTGAAAATATCAGAGGAAAGAAAACCAAAAGTATTTGCACAAAAATATAATCATTAATTAGATATACCAGCTGCATGTTGCCAACCTTGCTGGATGCAGCTTTCTCGGACAGTTCACTTGTTGATTGCCTTTGTGTGGGATCAGCTTGAGCACCTGCATTGAGTACTCCAAGTTCATCGGTCACTGGAGTAGCATCTCTGGAGCGCTTTCTTGTACTTCCTCCAGATGGGCCTTTCGGAACCTCCCCAGGCACAAGTTGGGAGCCACTAGGCGTGTGCGGTTCCTTGCTTATTCCGTTGTTATAACCACCAAAATTTCCCTCCTGCTGGAGTTTTCGAAGCTTCTCAACTTCTTCAGAAAGAGTACTATCTGCATTGGATTGAGCCCATATGAAGAATTTATTAGGCAATCGGCACGTGGATGCTTGACAGATAGATATAGTTAATGTTATGCAAGATGAATCTCAGTGAACAGAACCCAATAGTTATTAATAGATAATGGGCAGAGAGGTAAAGGACAAAACCTAAAGCGATTCAGGAAATTGGGTTCTAGTGGGACATAAGCAAATATATTTAAAGAATATGAATTGGAAAATGATACTCACAAGGGTTTCAATCATAATGTAACATTTATACCCTCGAAAATTCATGAACAAATCACAAAATTCTTTAGTTTAGGCAGGGTACTTTAGCAATTTAACCTTTCCTTTAAGTCTGGTTACATCATATTAAATATTAAGCCACCCAAACATACTTCGTGAACTAAGTGGATACCCAACAAGAATTTGAGTATTCCCATTTCACTAGTAAAAAAGCAATTAAGATTTGAGTACCTTGGAAATAAAAAATCTTTCATTTTACAATGTTAAATTAGTTTAAAACCAAAGTACTAATTTCAAGTTTGAAGTTATTATCTGCATGCAAACCCAAGACCCCAGGTCATCATAAGAACTCAAGGCATGGCAATTTTGGATTTTCTCCTGCTGGAAAGCAAAGTTGGTAAATTGTTCAAGATGGATATTCTTCGCAAGAACTGGACATAGAAATCTATAGAATCTGAGCAAGAGAAAATGTGCATCTCTTACTCCTTTGATTCTCTTCCATTAATCGCTTCTGATAATCGGCACATTTTGCATCCATGCTGGACCTGCAACCACACTACCAGTGTATTAGCCCATCAAAGGAACTCAAAAAGATAATCATAAAGACTGAAGAAGTTATTGGTATTCTTCTAAGACACACCTGGTCGAAGCAGCTTCATCTCTCAATTCATTAAACTGGAGACGCAATCTATCATTTTCACTTTTTAAATGTTGAATCAACTCCTCTGCAGCTGGAGAGGAGCAAGAAAATACCGACTGGTGTAAGCCAAGAAGCTAAACAACTCAAATAGCATAGACAAAAGCACAATCCTTTTGTCTTAAACCTCTGACATCACACATTAAGTAAAGGAAAAAAGACAACCCGATAAGCAAAGGAAAGGATAATTGC
This sequence comes from Cucurbita moschata, assembly GCF_002738365.1. Lineage (NCBI taxonomy): Eukaryota > Viridiplantae > Streptophyta > Magnoliopsida > Cucurbitales > Cucurbitaceae > Cucurbita > Cucurbita moschata. The sequence continues at coordinate 5,331,984 of NW_019268526.1, read as the reverse complement.
CCATACCAGACACATAATTCAAAAATTTTACTTCTTGATCCTTGCTGAGCTGATCAAAGTCTGACATTTTTTTTGTCTGTAAGAGATACGCAACCGTAAATAAGATAGGTAATTTTGAAACCAGCATGCAGACAAACGACCCATAGAGCGGTAATGAAAGTTTTGAGGACCAACAAGAGGATAATTTTGCAGATTCACTTGTAAAATGCTTCTTCAGAGTTAGGAAATTAAGTCCTAGACAAGATCCAACTTCAACCAATTGAATGCATGGCTTGACTTACCAATGCACCAATATTATTCCATTCCACATTTAAAAAAAAATTACAAATCCTATACAAAACAAGAAGCAAGGAAAATCTTTAACAATCTGCAGAAACTCAATCAATCAATAGAGAAAAAACAGCCACACACCTTGAGTTTAGTGTACTTGTCGTAGAGCTTCTTATAGAGAGACTCCATCTACCAAAATTGTTTAAAAAAAAAAAAAAAAAAATTCAAATAAGCAAAACCACTCGGTAGCAACAATGAAATTCTGGAAAACCCTAAATTTAAAAAATCTGACGAACAAAAAGTACTTACGCGAGTCCGTTTGGCTTCCCGGAGAAACTGAGAACGAAGAACCTGAAAGGAACAACTGTTGCGATGTCAAAGGCTGTAAACGAGGAGAAAATTAAGTTCGACAAGGTTTCTTTCACTTCAGCTTCAGCTTCTTGACCTCCAAACAGCGAAATCTCGCGGAAACGGAAACATTTATGAATAGAGAAACCTTGTAGGCATCGAACTTACCACGAATTTCGTTCAGCTTGGAGATTGCAAGGCGAAAACACGCGGGAAGTGGAGTTTGAAAATCGCAGATAGAAACGTTGGGAGAACTGTGAAAATCTCCTTCAAAATAAAAATAAATAAATAAAAATTATAATATATTTATTACTCCTTGGCGCGTCCCCTTCACTGAGCTCGCTGGAGAAACTAAAAGAATAAATAAATAAATAAAGTAAATAAAAGCGATGGGATTTAAATTTCGATGTCCGACATTTCCATTCTATTGTAAAAAAATTTACGAAGCTTACAAAATAATACGTAAAAGTAATATAAATAAAATACATTTTAATTATTTAAAAATTGTAAACTATTAATTTATTAATCTAACTATATATATTTTTTGTTTTTCTGAAAATTTCCATGTGTAAAATTTAGACTTCGTACTTCTATCAGGTCTGCATTTTAAATTTTGGATTTAATGAAGTTATTCAAATGACAATTATAAAATAAAATTGTTCCCAAACTAATGATAATAAATTAGTAGTTTATTACTATTATTATTTTAAGAATGGAGTAGCTTCAAATAACTCTAATTTTATTTTTTATATAAGTTACAATTAATTCAAGATTCGAACTTTTGTACTAAAATTTGATTATCGGCCCACGTCCACTAGAGCTGTATTTGAACATCAGAAGAAGAAGGCAACTCTTTCACTCATTGATTGAAACAATCCTTGCAATACAAGATTTAAATGGGGTGGATTCTCCACCAAAATGATCTGCTCTATTATGAACATTGCCAAAAATAAGTACTTAGACTGCAGGGAAAAGCCTGTTTTCATTTCAACAAAACTAGTGAGCAAGAAAACGGACCACTTCAGTCATTTTACGAGTTCTTGAACGCGGTAAGAGCTTCCTTCGTCGTAGCAGAGATGACAGCATCTGAGGCATTCGGTAAGTAGTAGTATTTTCCTGTGATGAATGAATGTGTTGTGTAAGATGTTATTATGCAATTGTGGTGCTGCTCTAAGTTTGAACAACCTTATATTTGAAAATGGAACAAACCTTGAGCTACTCTTGCGATCTCCTTTGCAAAACCAGTTGACACGAACTTGTTTTCGGTATCAATGACGAGGAGAGACATTCCTGCTTTGTATATTTTTCCAGCCACTTCGAGAATCTCATCCTTCATTAGAATGACCATTTCACAAGTGAGGTTTTCAATTTACTAAATCTGTATTGGATGAAGCACATGAGGCTAAAGGACTTGAATTTACCTTCAATTCTTGTGCTGAAGGTCTAGGAGCATCAGCAGCTGCAGCTGCTGCTTCAGGATCAGTGGATCTTTTGAGTGATATGTTGGCTCTGCCATCAGTTATTGCAACAATCATCACTCTTCCTACATCGCCACTTTTCTCAGCATTTAATCCAACCCTTACAGCCTGGAGAAGTGGATCAAAAACCACTTTAGGATACATGTTTTTAACTTGCTACCATTACAATCAGAACAAGGAATTTAGCCCACTTAATGGGCCTGGTGCTTGCAGACCTGAATGAGTAAAAGAAAAGACACCCAACGTAACTATAATACTGAACTTTTACTATCGCTTCCTTTTCAGTCCCAGTTTTTTAGTCAGGAGAAGGGGAACCAGCCTAGAATCCGATAACTTTTAAGATGGTTCAAGATCAATATTAAAATACTGACCGTGGTAAGACCATGAGCCAGGGGAGATCCTCCACCACAAGGAAGTCTCTCGAGACGTTTTCTTGCCATTGCAATAGATCTTGAAGGAGGTAGGAGAACTTCAGCACTATCTCCACGGAACGGAATTATGGAAACCTGTAATGTGATTATTAGATATAAAAGCACGCATTACTACAAAGCCAGATAGCAATTAGAGTTCCAAAGACAAGTAAAGGGGAAAGAGAAAAAAAAAAAGAACATTGAAGTCTTGACCGTGCTTGCTTAAACAATCAGAAAAATGGAATTCAGGACTCCATTAATATCTTACGATGAAATTAAGGGATCCTGTGACAAATAGATAAATGAAAATATGGGTAAATCTTAATCATGCTTTTTGGCGAAGACTAGACAATAACCATGCTATTGCTTCTACATTCTTTGTAAGAGGAAAATATTTGATGCTATGCAAGGAAATATCAATTGCCTGGAGCCATGTAACCTTGAAGTGCATAATGTTGTTATCTTTGTGTTACCTGATCCCTACTCGTATAGCTTTCTGCCAGTAACTTGAGTGCTGCACCTTTTGCATTTTGCATACGATTCAATGCCATGCTCCCACTGGCATCAACCACAAATATTACCTGCCATAGGTAACCAAATCTAAGAATGAGACATCACCATAATTCAAATCCAAATTGGGACTTCCAAAAAAGTTAAAATTGGGAAGCTTTCGTCTGAACAATATAAAAAAAAAATTAATATTTTGCTTGAAGTCTACAACTCTCAAGGTTCTGAAATTCTATTCCTCCATAGAGCAATGAAATCAAAGCAGAAAACTTCCAAGTACAACCAAATCAAGATGTGCAAGACATTATTAGCATTCCAATGTTGAACCAAGAATAAACTGTAACTATCATGTCACTTACGCTCATTTAATGTCTCAAATTTATTGTATGATACTTCTTATATATATATATATATATAACATAGTGATTAATAAAACTGAAGTTTGATTACCAATGCTCCTGCTTTCCTAGCCATTCTTTTTGCTCTCATGTCAGTCTTCTCGACAAAAACTTTCCTAGTATTCTGAACATCTTTTGCCTTTCGCAACTTCTGATATGGAGCAGCTGCTCTAAGCGTTGCATCAACTGCTAGCCGCTTAACAGGCCCCTGCAGAATATGACGATCGGTAGAAAAGTGTGTGCCTTGAACACCAAAATTAATCTCACGTCTCAAATGAAAGGGTCAGGAAGTTGACTGACCTTTGGAAGCATTGGCTTAATATACCGTCCTCTGTCCTCCGAAAAGATGACATTTTTTGCCCGCCCGGCCTTGCCTTTGCGTCTCTGTGCTTGTTGAGCAAAGAAAAGAAGTTTCTCATCCACCAAACCTCCTTCAGCATCAAAAACGAATTCTTCAGGTAATTGCTCCTGCTGTTCATTCTCTTTATCATCATCTTCCTGCATACGGAAGGAAATTTCAAGTTATTGGAGAATAATCAAATAAAGAAATTCAAAATGAAACACCGCATAGACTATTCCATTGAAAAATGCAAGGGAAAAAAATTAGAATCACTTAAATGAAAAAAAAATCATTGACAAACTGGAATTCTGATGGATGTACAAAAAAACCTCTTGTTCTTCTTCCTCTTCATTCTCCTCTTCCCCAGATTCTTGATTTTGTGGAGGTGGTGGAGGTGGCGGAGGCTGTTGATTTTGCTGATCTGGCGGATTCTCATTGATGATCGAACGAGGTAGAATGACCAGTTCAACCTATAATGTGTAATATGTTAGAATGGAAAACATGTATGGAGGTGCCAAACTGAAATACAGCACTATACATAATATCAGAAAACCTTGAGAAAAGGAAACCTTCACCCAATGGAACACCTAACAGTTCGTAGGAAAACATCCATACTCGTACTGGATAACGATATGCGACAGTTAATACCGTTGTTGCTTTGTAATAATTAACAAAAGCTTATACCTCACAAAATTTCATCAGAGAAGCCAGTAGAGAACAAACCATAGACTATTGGAAAAATAAAGAAAAATTTTCCAATCATGAATAACACTCTAGCATAGGTAAAATCACAGCCAAGGTAAGAAAGAATATATTTCCAGTTATGCAATTAACGAGGTAGAAAAGAAGTAGCACTGCAGTAAAGAAGACAACTTATCGGCTTACAGCTTTTTTCAGGTCATCAGCATAGACTTTTTCCCTCCCCTCAAAAGCAGCCAGGCATTTTGCAACACGTGCTGCATATAGCTCAGCTCTGTGCCCCTGATTTCCACCAGTCATATATTGGACAATCAAGATAAGAAGCAAGAAAAATGTAAAGCCGTGATCTTCTGTCAAGTTACTCAACTGGCATTATGTATTTTTCTTTTCAGCTTTCATTTTCCCAGTGAGCACAAAAATGACAAAAAAAATAATATTGCACGCAGAATTTGAAATCAGAGCAAATAGTTCATTCCAACACCATTTCGTTTCCAATCTTAAAAGCCTAAATGGAAATAGCTGAGAAAGATAATTGTCTCCCATCGAGGAAGATAGTAAAATCTTTAAATGCATGGGAGTAATCAACACATTGATGAAAAACAGAGTCAAGATGAAACATGAAGTCCATTGAAAACTGAAGTCAAGAGGAAAGAATTGGTAAGAACCTGGCAACCACCTCGAATAGCTTCCAAGACGAGGTACTTTAATTGCTCTCGTCCAATTATAACATCCTTCAAATATTCTCTTGACAAAATTATCTGCATTTAAAGGTGGTTCAACCTTTAACAGTTACTTTTACAGAATAAAGATTTGTTTTGCTGAGTATTTGATTCATAAAAAATAAAATAAATGAATAAAGGTAAAGACTTCACAACAGTTGTGTTTTTTTTATTACAAAACATCCACCAACTGTCAAGCTTATGCGTTTGAGTATATGTAATACTAACAAAGCAACCTAATTTTCTAAAACAAGGTTTGTAGTTAACAATAAAACTGAGGTTCATCCATCTTCTTCATCCATATGAACGAAAATAATGATGGAGGCAGTTAATCTTTCACCTTTAATGCTCCAGGAAACTAGTGAGTTATATCATGCAAGTAGCTATTCATTAGGGAGCAGATCATTTAAGTTTAATAATCTATACCATAACAGGCCAGATTACCTGAGTTTTTGCAAACTCTATTTCCTCCTCGACCATTTTCAAAACTTCCCTACTCTGTTCTTGAAATTGTGTAGCAATTCCTACAGCTGCAACACGATCTTCAAAACTCATAGGTAGATCTGCACTGCACAAGGAGTTTGTCATAGCCTAATGAGAAAGAGAAATGAATATATGATTTACTTCACTGGCAAAACAACTACTATACCTTAAATTAATTGCAATCCTGTCTAGCAAGTGTTCACGAACAGCGCCCTCTTCTGGGTTGTAAGTAGCAATTAAGAGTGGTTTGCATGGATGCCTAAAACTGATTCCTTCTCTTTCAACTATATTGACTCCTTCAGTCAATACATTAAGCAGCAAGTTACTGATACCCTCGTCCAAAAGATTTATTTCATCAACATACAAAACTCCTCTATGAGCTTCAGCAAGAAGACCAGGCTGGAAAACAGTCGTTCCAGTTCTTACAGACTCTTCAACATCAACGGATCCAATGAGCCTGTCCTCTGTAACTCCAAGTGGGATCTGCAGCCATATCAAACTTGCTTCATTAAGCAATGAAAAATGAGGTCTATATGAGATATCAAGCGTCTCGGTAAGTACCTGAACAAAAGGAGACTTAACAATCTGCGTCTTGATATTACCAGCTGAGTCATATTCAACACGATCAGCAAGGCCATCCTCCCATCTTTAGTTTATTTTTTTCAGTTGGGGAAAAAAAAAACACAACAATTGTTAGAATAAATAAAATAAAAATTGAATTAGAGATCAAACTTCTTTCATTCAAGAAATAGAGGCCAGGAGTATATTAGGCATATTCAGATACTGTATTTCTTTAAAACCTTGGTGTAATTTTTGGGCAAGCAAACACTCGTGAATTAGCAGACTATGTGAATGCTTAGAAGACTGTGAACACTCGTGTTGTAAAAAATCTCATGCCCTCAATAGAACCGCATTTAATACCTTCTCTATTGATCTTAATGGGGAGCTGGAAGCGACTTACACAATATCTTTTAAAGAAGCCAAATCTTGGGTTCGCAAGATAGAACATTCCAAGGTCGAAAGAGAAAATAGGTCGAGGCGGGATCGCCACAAAAATCAATGGATCTTTTAAATTTATATCCCAAGTCATCCAACCCCTGACTAACATCTATGGTATTGCCTATCAGGTGCATAACAAAATTTCTCAACCGAAAGGTACTGTAAAATGATTACTTCTAAACACTCGGCAATCTTACTCTTCTGGACAGGATGGATCGGCATTTGAAATGGACCCAACAACTACTTCAATAGGTGGCAAGACTGCGTGTAATCCACGGGCCATAACTGTCTTAGCCGTTCCTCGCTTTCCAGATATGGCAATGCCGCCAATTTCACGGTCGATAGCTCCGAGCAAAAGAGCAGTTTTAATTGCATCCTGTAGACCAATTAGTGATAGACACAACAGTTAATTCCTACACATATACCGAAGAAAAAATAAAAAAATAACAACCGGCGACGTTACAGATTCGAACAATTATCTTCAAGGATCGAAATTAAACAACTCAAAGGGCATCCAAGGCAACGTCAGCCAATTATCAGGCCAATCACAATCTTGGCGCTAGAAAGCGAAAGAGACAGAGATGATTATAGTACTTGGCCAACAACTGCAGCGAGTGGGAAGTACTGTCTGCCATAGGAAGCTGCTTCGAGCTTCTCTGCTGCAGCTACAGCTCCGTTGCCGGACTCGACGACGGAATTTGCAGACGAGCGAATGCAGTGGCGGATTCTGCGACAGAAATGGCGTTTTGGGAAGAATGGAGAAGATGAAGATGAAGAGAGGAGAAGAGGGCGGAATCTGAAGGAGGGAAGAAGGGAAGATTGGAGATGAGGGAGAGCCGCTGAAGGAGTGAGAGATGTGGGTGACATTGTTATTGCAGAGAGTATGAAAATCCAACTCCAACTCCTTTCTTATCCATTAGTTCCCTCCTAATTTATACAACCCGCCAACACTTTCTTTTTAACACAAAAATAAGCAATAATTTAATGGTTGAAATTATAAATTTATAAATAAAACCAACGCTAAACAATTTATAACAATGGTCGTTAATTTACAGGAAAACCTCACTCAGAGTCCGAATAAATTGAGGCCCATGGAATGAAAATTTGGGCCAATCAGAGTCCAAAAGAAATTGAGGCCCATGGAATAATAATTGGGCCAATCAGAGTCCAAAAGTAATCGAGGCCCATGATTGTCTTCAATGTCCATCTTCGAGGACAATGGCCGAGGCCCATCCACCACCACCAAAATTAATTTTTTATTTATATTTTAAATAACCGACATTTTTATTTTTATTTTTATTTAAAACCCCCCAGATATTTTCTCCTACTTTCTGTTTCCATCGTATTATTATTAACCGTACGTTTGAAATACCTTCTAAAAATATTTGTTAAACAAACAATTTTCCTTTTCTGTTGTGTTTTTTAGATCATAAAAAAAAAACTTGATATTTCTTAAATAAAATATTAATTTAAATTTTTTAAAAGAAAACATGAGAGAGCAAAAATTAAAAAAAGGGATTATTAAAGAAAGCATGGGAGTAATTTTATTTTTTAATAAATAACTTTTTTCTTTTTTTTTTTTTTTTTTTTATAAAGAAAAAGGAAAATGTGGTAGAGAAAGAGATGAGAATGGACGCGATAGGGGCCCAACCCAGAGACAAGTGTGTGTGGATGTGGAAGTGCAAAGGAACCATATGGGAAGTTGTTTTCAAGTTTGCAAATTGGGTTTTAGACTTTGGCTACGTCTGAAATGCACTTTTTGGGGTGGTGGTGGGATCCCCTCTTCTACTTGTGCGACCAAGATGGGCATGTGCTCTTAACATGCCAATGCCCTTTTCACTTCCCCATTTCCCCTCCAATCACATGCCTCTCTTGCCTCTTTCCCTCGCCCACCCGTTTTCACGTCACACATCGTTAAAACTTTAAAAATGTGGTTTCGTTTCTGCTTAATTTGTTTGTTTGATCAACGTTAAGATATCATCGACGACTTTTTGTTTGCGTTTTTTAATAGTTTCGAAAAGTTGTTTTATACTTTAAATACTGTATTCTATAGGAAGCAATGCCAGAACTTTAATTTCAAAAAGAAATAAAACCTACAACACTATACATACGGGTTTGAAGCAAAAACCCTAATTGGAGCACGTGGTGAAAAAACTGAATCACGGTTGATATTTATTTATGTTATTGTGAGAAATGTTCAAATTCGATGATTTCGACATGTGTGATTAGCAACTAACACACAAAAAAAAAATTATTAACTCGTTTTAAAATATGTTAAAAAGACAATGTTTGAATGTTTATAACTATAACAATGATGGACGTTTAAGTAGGATTCCCTTAATTAATTTAAGTATAGTATAGTTTAATGAATAAATAGAAAATTATTATTTTAAATGTCGAATAATTCGATCTATAATCTTGACTATAAAAAATAAAAAGATTGAAAAGAAAGATTTAAAAAAAAAAAAAAAACAATAATAAGGAAAATTGAAGGCCACGAACACTGACAGTGGAATTATAAAGAGTAAATTTATCTAGCTNTCAGCTGATAAAGAAAGCCATATGGTTGTTTTTTTTTTTTTTTTTTTTTTTTTTTTTTTTTTTTATAGAGAATTTAATATATTTTTATAGTGTGAATTCCACTTGGATAATAATGGAGATTCCAGCTTTGAAAATAAATAAACGAAAACGAAAACCAAAGTATTAGATTTTAAAAAATTGGGGTATAAATAGAACCAGGTTGTTCAACATTTGCACAACACAAAAAGAAAAACCCTCTTCAAAGGCCAAAGCATTGCACTAAACCCATGGCTACCCTTTCCACCTTCCTCCTCCTCTGCCTTGCCTTCATGCTTCTTTCATCCACACACATTCAGGTAAATACAAAATTTTATCATTTTTTTTTCTTTTTAATTCTCAATGAATTTCTCAATAAAAAATGAAACATTTTGAATATTCAAACAAAATGTTAATTAATAAATCTTTTTAAACAAAATAAAATCATCTTTTAGGTAAGTTTAAATAAAAAATAAAAAATTGTAATAATAAACGTGGCGGTGACGTGGCGGTAACTTTGGCGGTTCCCAATTAAATAATCGAGATGTGTCGATAAAAAGTGGACCGGCCGATGAAGCGGCGAGAAATAATGGGCGAATTTTCCCTGTCCCGCAGGCCGCCGCTAGCATTGAAACAGCAGTAGCGTCGTCAAAGATGTATGGCGGCACCCAGGGCAGCCTCCGTCCGGAAGGTATTTTCTTTTCCCGTTTCACTGGTCCAGTCGGAACCATAATCTTAAACTCTCTACATTTTTCGTTTTGGCCTTCTGCGGCGGCGTTTCAGAATGCGGGGGGCGGTGCACGGTGCGGTGCTCGGCAACGTCGTTCAAGAAGCCGTGTATGGTGTTCTGCAGAAAGTGCTGTGCGAAGTGCTTGTGCGTTCCTCCCGGCACCTATGGGAATAAGCAGATGTGCCCTTGCTATAACAATTGGAAGACCAAGCGCGGTGGCCCGAAATGCCCCTAGTTCTCGTCGTCTCCATTTTCATTTATTTCTCCCTTTTAAATGCTTTCCTGGGCAACAACCTCTTATTTCGACTCAAATGATGGTGTTTATGTTGATTAATGTTAAGTTTATTTCGCCACGAGTTTAGACAAGTATTAATGAAATTTAAACTTAATATAATTAAAATTAGCTCGTAAAATTGTTCCAATAAGTTTCCAATCTAAATGAGTCAACAATGAGTCAAATACATTAAATAAAAAATTTAGGGGAAATATGATGTAACAATACAAATTTAGAGATAATTTTTTAATTTTAATTTTCTGAAGGATTAGTTTGGAAATAATTGGTTGTCGAAGAAAACAATAAGAAAATGGAAATGAAGAAATATCTATTAAACAACAATTAAAAAAAAAAAAAGAAAAAGAAAGAGACACCTGATGGCCATCCCATGACATCTCCTCAATTATCTCCGAATTTCTAATTCAACCCTTTTCACAAACACCTCCTCTCTCTTGGGAACAATCCTCGTTAAATCAACCACAACGGAAGGGAAAGAATAAAATAAAATAAAATTAAAAAAAAAAAAAAAGGAAAAAAGAAAAAAGAAAACGAGGTGAAGGTTAAACGGAATAGAAATTCACACTCTTCATCGTCTTCTTCCTCCTGAATCTGTTGTTAACGTTGCCACCTGGCGCATCTTTGCCGCCGCCGCCGCCGCCGCCGTCGTCGACGACCATTTGAAATTCCTTGTTTTTTTCTTCCAAACTCGGCAATCCGAGCAGATTTTCGCTTTGCCGCCAATTCAGTTCCCGCGACTCACAATTGGCGCCGACGATAGGAATAGGATAACTCTTAGCATGCGCGTTCTTTCCATCTTGATAAGTTGAACTTCATTCTCTGTCGTGCTTGCTTTCTGAAGGTGAGGGACTTCTGTTTTCGATCATCTATTTCCCTCTGCCTCCCGATCGTTCATTCCGCCGTAATTTCGAAGCCTTTTTCTTAAGGATTCTGATTGTGGATTGGGAGTTTGTTTGAATGCTAGGGTTTTTTCTGGGAGGGGTTCGAGGGGTTTTAGCTTTCAAAATGTTTATCGGCATTAGCTTGTTGATCTGAATATTGCAGTGTGGAATATATTTTTAGCATTAGCTTTCTGCTTTATTTGAATTTGTCTCCCCTACCGATATCCTCGTGTTTAGAATTCGATGAAGGAATTTTCTTTCTGATTGATGAACGAATTGCTTAGTCTCGAGTCACGTCTGTACACTCACTCGGGCTTCGTCGCATGCTGCACCTTCAGCTTGGATTTTGCATAAAAGAAGTAACTTCAAATAGGAGCTGATTCGTACTAAACTGTGCGGTTCAATTCTATACATTTGCTTAATTCATCTTTTGTTTGAAATAATTGCTGTGGTTCACCTATAACTGTTTTCTGCTGAACAAAAGAAACTACAAGCTGGTTTGTTGAATGTATGAGGTAAGTCAAGTCATCCAATGTATTTTGGGAGTTTTAACAAGGAATCTACAATAAAGTGTGCAGGACGGTGCCTACCAAGCTTTTCTTATACTAGTTTCTTTCTTGGACATTTTCTTGAGATTCTTGTTCCCGCTTTCTGTATTGTTGCTTTTCTCATTCACCACCCTTAGTTTTCTGTCTTCCTGATACGGGATATTTTTATGTTTTTTAATCCTTGTCCTTTTATATGGAAAAGCTTAATTTTTCTCGTATATTACTTTCCAATTTGATTGAGATGAGATAGTATGATGTTTATCCTTGCCATCTTGTTTGAACATGTTCTTATTTCAGGATACAAAGCTTCTTTTTCACCAGCACTAAGTTGAGGTGTTTTATTCCATGTAGAAGAATGGCCTTTTTTAGGAATCATTCAAATGAACCAGTTTCTCGTGGTGTCTTGGAAGATAAAGGCCATGGACTAGTTGACGATAGAACTCACACCTCTGCAGGAAATGCCGAGGAAGACATGAGTTCAGAAAAAGAATTTAATATGAACATAGACGCACCCTATCACAATGGAGGTCAAGTAGATGATTCCAGTAGGTTGCAAAATGAGACTGCTGCAGATGATTGTATTACTATGAGAGTGTCGAACTTACAAAATTCTGGAAGAGCGGTAGGGGGTAGAAGGTGGGGTTCAACATTTTGGAAGGACTGCCAACCTATGATTCCTGGAGGTTCTGATTCTGCACAGGAGTCTAAGAGTGAGTCTGACAATAGAATTGGAGAAGGATCAGATGATCATATATCCAATGAAAAGGATGGAGGTTCAGAATTTGATGATGATGGCCAACCAAAAGAGGTTAAAGGTCAAAGAAGGTATACTGATGTCCCCGCTGAAGATGGAATGCTATCAGATGAATATTACGATCAGGATGATGGAGATGAGCAGAGTGATTCCATGCCATACCGAGGGTTTCATAACTCAGTGAAGTCAAATAGGTCACAGTCGCAGTCTGTTAATGCCAGCAACAATCACATGCGAAGAAATTCCAGAGTTGTGAATGATGAAGATGATGATTATGGAGATGACGAAAATCATAATGATGATGCTGATTATGAAGAGGACGAGGAAGAAGGTATCTTTTCCTGTAGGATTATTTTTGAACTGTTGACCATGCTTTAATTTTAATTGGTTGACATTTGTTTACACTTCGTCTACTCTCTTATCTATCAATATTTGACTTCATCATGTTAGCTAAATGTTATTGCTGTGGTGTTTGCAGAAGATGACCCTGATGATGTGGACTTCGAACCTGATTATGGCACTGGAAGTGGTCGTTCAGTGAAAAAGGTTAGGTATTTGCATACATTTATGTATTGTTCAATAACTTTTTGAGTGCTGAATTTCATGATGTGGTAAAAAAAGAAAAACTTTTTTCTTCCTTCCATTAACCACATTTGCATATATTTATGTTTCTTCTTTTCTTTCACTTTCTCTTTATGTTGTCTGTATTAAATTGAATAAATGTAAAATGTACATGAGGCACCGCAAAGAAAAAGTGAAAAAAACTGCTCATGTATAAATCAAACTCATCTTCATGGAGTTGAGTTGTGTTAAGTATGAAGCCATGTAATCTTGAAGTAAAAATAAAAAATTTAAGCTAAGCTCTAAGTGATTCTGCCGCCATCAATTTTCTATTTAGGATTTCTGCTATGTAAACAATGTCTTGACCGTTTTCCTTTTTCTTCTTTTTATTAATCAGTATTCCGTTGCTCACCCTTGATGGATTTCATTTCTTGGGTTCTTTTTTCTTCATTTCCTTGACAATATTTACATTAGAAGTCTCACTACAACTTGCTATTCTCTGAAAGGGATTTTTTTCCTTCTTCCTCATTATGGTTGTATATGTGTGCGTGTGTGTGTAGATTTCTAGAAATGTAGTCCGTTTTCTCCAATTTTTTCGCTATGCTGTTACTGGTGGTTCTTGTACTTCCTAATTATGACCCTGACTTTATCTCTTTCTGCACATTGGACACTAATTTTGTGTTATATTGATAGCAGGATAAAGACTGGGATGGTGAAGATTATGAGGAAGATGATGATTTGGAAATTTCTGATGATGACAGACCTAGTTATGGAAAGAAAGGCAGGGGAAAGCAATGGGGTCAAGGAGGACGCAATGTAAGATCTACTAGCGAATGTAAATTGTATCAACCATCGATTCGACAAAGAAAAGGAAAATCCTCATATGAAGAGGAATCTTCAATGGAGGATTCAGCCAGTGATAGTGTTGAGGGTTTTAAAAGTTTAGGGAAAACTGGCACTCACCCTCGCAAGGATAGTGGTCGTTATTCTGTAACAACAGGTGCCTCTGGACGAAGAAGTGAGGTCAGAACTTCTAGTAGGTCAGTTCGAAAAGTTTCATATGTTGAAAGTGAAGAAAGTGAAGAATTTGACGAGGGCAAAAAGAAAAAGTCCCAAAAGGTGTGCCTGCATTTTTCAAATTATATAGAGGCTAGCTAGTTATTCTTGTTGCTTCTAAAATAATGTTTTGTTTACCATGTATATGGTTCTGGAATAAGATTTTTTTTTCTGTATCTTTTCCGGTTTTTTTGATACAATGTTTCTATTTCTTCAAAAAAAATATAACAAGTATTGTACTATTATGGGTTGTTCCTGGTTGAAAGATTAGCCTTAAGTTAGGAGATATTTGTGTAATTCATGAACTAGTATCCAAGCTGAGAATGAATGATATCTATAGGATATTTGTATAATCTCATGTAATTCTCTGAAAATAAATAAGAAAAACAACAGTCTTAGACTTGCAACATTCCTACGCTGGATTGCAACGAATTGTACTACTTTTGTGTAGCTTGTGATTGTTGATGTTAATTTTTTGATGTTAATATTTTGATTCTTTGTGTTTGTGATGTATCTCATCGTAACCCACGGTCCCATTTATCTGTAGTTCATTTGTTGTTACCCCTTAGTTATCTTTTGTTACTACGGTCTGGTTTTGCTGGGGTTGGGTACTGGTTCAACCAGTTGTATGTTCGTTTAACTGGTTGTATAGGTTGCTTAGAGGCCTATTTAAAGACTCTTATCTTGCATATTTATCTTATATCTGAACAACAATAAAAGAGGCAGATTTCATACGATCTTTGAAAAGATGTTTCTTGTTTTAAAATAAAGAATCATACTTCTTTTTTACTTGGTGTATTAGTTTGATCGCTAATTCACTTTCAATATCTTTGTTATATGTGCTTTTAGGAGGAAGTTGAAGAGGAAGATGGTGATGCAATTGAAAAAGTTCTCTGGCACCAGCCGAAGGGCATTGCTGAGGTTGCTATAAGAAATAACAGATCAATAAATCCCGTTCTGTCTAGTCATTCATTTGATTCTGAACCGGAATGGAATGAGGTGGAATTTTTTATAAAATGGAAAGGCCAGTCGCATTTACACTGTCAATGGAAACCATTCTCTGAACTACAATATGTATGCTTCTGAATGTCTCTATTTTTTTTTTTTTTTTTTTTTTTTTTTTTTTTTTTTTTTTTTTTTTTTTTTTTTTT
>NW_019268526.1:5313601-5316514 GCF_002738365.1 Cucurbita moschata | reverse complement strand
TTTTTTTTTTTTTTTTTTTTTTTTTTTTTTTTTTTTGTTTTGTTTTGTTTTGTTTTGTTTTGTATTGTCTCATCTAAAGAATGTTATCTTTTTAAGTGTGACGAGTCTTTGTCTTTAGCTAACTCTTTATTCTTTCCTCTGGCATTGAACACATTTTTCTTGCAGCTTAGTGGTTTTAAGAAGGTTTTAAACTACACTAAAAAGGTCATGGAGGAAATAAGGTACAGGAAGAGTGTCTCCCGTGAGGAGGTAATTTTTGCTTGATACTGTACTAAAATTGATTAGTGCAAATTGTCACTGACATAAGAGTACTCTGAATATTCACGAAGTGCTATCAATAGAAGCATTTGAAAGTAACATGTATGATAATCCTTGAACACAAGCATACCTGCCCAATTGCAGCCGCGATAGAAGGATTTATAAGTCACGAGCTGCCTTCTAAGTTGTCTGCAGGAAAATCTTTCAATTAGGACACTATTTCTGTGTTTATTTTGTTATGATAGTACATTTTAAAAGCTAATTAATCAACCCTATTATTGTAATATTTCAATGTATGCTTGATTCATACGAATGATTGGTACCACAATCTTTTTGGACAAGAAACTATTTCATTGATCGTCCAAGAGCAGTATCATAATTCTTAAAATTGGTTTTCACATTGTTTTTGTAGTGTGCATTGATGGATTGTTTATGTTCATTTTGGTATTATTGGAAACTTTCTTTCACTCAGTCACTTAGGCACTTCCTCCTTATTTTATTTTATTTTATCTATCTATTCTGTCTATTATATCTGATTAGTCTCTTTTAGGGAATTTACAATAATTTTTCTGTATCAAAATATGGTAAAACAAAATTTTCTATAAGCGAGAAAACTTTAATGATGAATTGTTGATTCAAGGTGAAGAATTAATACCTTGATGATGTGCTTCTATGTAAAACAATTCTTTTTCACCAAGTAGTTCACTACAACTTTTGATAAACTATCTCATTCATTATTTACTGGATATGTCTGTAGATCGAGGTCTATGATGTCAGTAAGGAAATGGATTTGGATCTCATCAAGCAAAATAGTCAGGTTACTTTGTTGAACTTTATCCATTATTATTTTTAGGTTTTTGCTTAAAACTTTTAGTAATCAGATTTAAATGTGGATTAATAGGTGGAGAGAATTATTGCTGACCGTATTAGCAAAGATGGTTCAGGTGATGTAGTACCGGAGTATTTGGTGAAGTGGCAAGGACTGTCTTATGCCGAAGCAACTTGGTAACTAGAATCAATATTTTTTAGTGAATTTCTGAATGAGTGTATAAAGTGTTTTTCTCCCATTCTATAATTTATGAATGAGCTCAGAAATTTCTCATAAAAAAAAGAAATGCTATACGATATCATATCCTAATCATGTGAAGTTAGATGTCTTTTTTCCCATGTATTAATTCCACCTCTACTTATTGCAAGTCCTTGTCTGCTTATTATTGTTTGTAAAATTTGATCTTAGGGAAAAGGATGTAGATATTTCATTTGCGCAAGAAGCTATTGATGAGTACAAGGTATTTGGCTATTTGCCTTTTGCTTTCTTATTGTTGATTTAAAAATATTATTTTTGTCATTTGTATTGTACTTATTTACTGACGTCTCATGTTATAGATTGTTGATTTCATGTGATTTTCTAATTGGAATTAAATAGTTTCATTAAGAATGGTGAAGGTACCAGTGGGTCTTGCCCGCCCAAAACGGTTGTGACCCCAAAATTTAATGAAAAAAGAGGATAGAAACCCCTTTATATGAATTTCACCAAACACTGCAACTACAAATCATGTAAAAGAATGCATGCCATTTCCTAATCGTTTTCAAGCACTTTTATCTTTTAATGATTTTAAAATGACAAATAGTTTGGGGAAAAATGTTTCTTGTTAATATACACATGCGCACACACAAAAGAGAAATAATAAAAGACGATATTTTTAAACAAAAAACGTTTTTGCGGTACTTCATGCCTTGGAAGGTTTAGGTAACACCAATTACAAAAAGGAGAATCAATCGTTGTTATCAATTTTTGCCTTTGCCGTAAATATTAATTATTTTGAGGTTATTAGCCAAAGCCATATACCAACATGCATAAAATGATAGGAAAAAAAGAAAATAGTGTCGTAATTTGTTTGGGACCTGTTCATTCTTCAAGCTTTAAGCAATTGCTATGGATCTTAGGAATTGGGATTGATATGTACTTATTCAAATCAGCCGTGACTGGCTTTGTGATAAATTGTTTTAAAAAAATTTGAGTATCCTTTATCTCTCTCTCTCATCCGTCTAAAATGGAGCCCCCCATCCTTCATTTTTTGTTTTTGGTACTTTTATAGTTTGTTAGCCTTTTTTTCTTTCTTTTTGGCTCCTTTTGCTACGGGTGTTTTTGTTTTGTATTGCCTTAATTTATTCTTTCATTTATTCATTGGTTTCTTAATTAAAAAGAGAGACAAAATTAAGATAGACATCTTTGTATTAGTTTGTTCAATCGTTGTTCTCAATTTTTTCAATCATGTTTGTATAATTGAAGCTTGTTGGTACATTTTTTTCCTGTTTCCATAATTCGAGCAGGCTCGTGAAGCTGCAATATCTGTGCAAGGGAAATCAGTCGATCTTCAGCGTAAAAAGACCAAAGGTCCGTGGAAACTTGATGTCATGAAATCTTACTTCTAACCAACTTTTGACAAATGGATTATATACACATTATATACGCATATTTAGGTAAGAAAGAAGATTTTATTTTATTTGTTGGACTTACAAAGCCATAGTTATGGAGGATTAGAAATTAAATTGTAGGTACTTATTTTACTGTAATATTTTTAAATGTTAAATAAACAATCAGCTTTCAGGGAGTGAAATCAGAGAAAGAAGAAAAAAAAAAAAAAAAAAAAA
>NW_019268526.1:5306012-5312450 GCF_002738365.1 Cucurbita moschata | reverse complement strand
AAAACTATGGGGGGGGGGGGGGTGCGGCGTGTTAGAAATTGGAAATGTAAAGACTCATAGCAGAGCAATGGTCAGATGACTTTTGCGTTTCATCCTTGGTCTCACCTCTCTCAAGCACAAGATTATTGCAAGCAAGTTTGGTTCTCATCTTTTTTAGTGGCTTTCGGTTGGGGTTAAAGGCACTTATCAATATTTATGGAAGGATATCTCTTTTGAGCTCTCTTCTTTCTCTCACTTGGTTCATTGTGTAGTGGGGGAGGGGAAGGAAACGTATTGTTGGGAAGATTAGTGGGTGGGGAATAGATCTCTTGCTCTGTGTTCCCTCGTCTCTTTCATTCCTTTTCCTTTAAAATCGTGTGGTGGGGGAGGGGAAAGAAACGTATTGTTGGGAAGATTAGTGGGTGGGGAATAGATCTCTTGCTCTGTGTTCCCTCGTCTCTTTCATTCCTTTTCCTTTAAAATCGTGTGGTGTTTGATTTTTTTTCGTCTAGTTGAGGAGCTCAGTTTCTTTTTTTCGTTCGGGTATTGTCTCTCTTTGATTGATAGGGAAGCAACAAATGTTGTCTCTCTCTTGGCCTTGCTTGGAGAGGTCGTTTTTAGGCTTGGAAGAAGGGATGTTTGGGTGTGGAGTCCCAACCCTAAGGAGGGGTTTTCTTGCAACTCCTTTTTCGTAGTTTGTTGAGCCCTTCTCCCTTAGATGAGTCGGTTTTTTCTGCTCTATGAAGTATTAAGATTTTGAAGAAAGAGAAGATTTTGAAGAAAGAGAAGTTCTTTGCACGATACATTTTACATGCCCAAGTTAATACTATGGATCGCCTTGCTAGAAAAATTCCCTCATTAGTTGGCCTGTTTTGTTGTATTCTTTGTTGAAAGATGGAGGACCTAGATCACATTTTCTGGAGATGTGAGTATGAGAGGTCCGTTTGGAATCTTTTCTTTTAGACATTTGGATTTTTGCTAGCTTGGCACAAGAACACTAGTGATATGATTTGGGAGTTCCTCCACCATCCGCCTTTTCATGAAAAGGGTCGGTTCTTATGGCTTGTTGGGGGTGGGCTATTTTGTGGGATTTTTGGAGTGAGCGGAATAACACAATGCTTAGAGGGATTCTAGTGATGTATGGTCCCTCATTAGATTTCATGTTTCCTTTTGGGCTTCTATTTTGAAGATCCTCTGTAATTATATTGTTGGCACTGTTTTGTATAGTTGGAGCCCATTTCTGTAATTGAGATTCCTCTTGAGGGCTTGGTTTTTTGTGCGCCCTTGTATTCTTTCATTTTTTTCAATGAAAGTTGTCATTATCGATATTTATTTATCTATCTATCTATGTATCTATCTATCTATCTATATATAAATTCATCTCTTCATGCAAATCAACTGCAGTAACTTCTCCCAGGAATGGCCCCTTAAAATGAGATTTGACTTCAGCCCCTAACCAACCAAAATATAAAAACCGGAGCATGAAAAGCTCCATTGGAAACCGCAAAAATAAATGGTATATCACCCACCTTTCTCCAGCCAAAGCATTAAGCACTGGAACATACCTTGCTGCTTTGGAGTTCCATATGAATTTAATGAACTTTGAAAAAAATATCATCGTTTGATTCTTACTAAATAAGTTCGGGTTTTTAAAGAAAAGAAAAGTACATCACCTCTGTTGCTCATGTCTGATTATAACACTCAGCAGATTGAATGCTTTTTTTTTTAAAAAAAAACTTGTGCAACAGACAAAAAGCTGTAAGGTAGAGCAAGAACGTAGATTACATCTTTCGTATGCACATGAAATGATATACTTGTCGTGTAAAAGTTAATTAATTGTAGTGATAATGGAGAAGGATATTAATGGCTTAAAGTTACGTAGGTTGCAGAAATGTTTTAAAAAGCTAAAGGCGGCCTCAAGGTTTTCTCTTGAAAAGTTGAGGTGGTATGAAGTGTAAGCCTATATTTTTATTAAAAACATTATACAAATTATAAATTAACACGTCAAGTATTGCTAAACATAATAGTTATACAAAAGTATTCACAAGTCGCCCCTGCCAATTTTCACTCAAACAAAAATTTTAAAAGGATACCTTTAACATCAGTAAGTAGTAATAGTTCAAATTGTTTTGACTCAAACCTTTATAGAGGTGTAAACACTTTAAGCCTCAACGTATTTCATAGAGGCATAAGCCTCTTATGGTCCAAAGAAGGCACAAGTCTCAAGGTTAGAAGTTAGAGCTTCACCTTGAGCGAGCCTCAGGGCATCAGTCTCAATAGCCTTTCAAAACATTGATTTGGAGTGTTGGTTAGATGCTAATTGTGTATATTCGAAATGGCACTAGTGGTCTGTCTCTGGTTGGCTTCTATTTACCTTTTTCATATAATAAATTCTTGTCTTCTTTGCATAGTCTATGTATAGTCAACATACTTTAATATTATAGCTTTTCTGATTTCTAGTGAGTTTAAGGAAACTTGATGAACAGCCTGAATGGTTGAAGGGAGGCAAGCTTCGAGATTATCAACTTGAGGGTTTGAATTTTCTCGTTAATAGGTATTATTATTTAATTTCACCTCAGATCTGTTCTTTCTTTTTTTCTGTTTTTTTTTAATGTTCCAATTTAGTTAAATATATTAATAGAATGGTCGAAAAAACGCAAGTTGGCGACTGTTCAGTTGTATAAAAGACAGACTATACATCACGGAAAGCTCTCCAGAACCATTTAACTTCTTTGAGTACAATGCTTTGGAAGTTATGTAATTGGTCTATCTTTTCATGGTGGTAGTTGGAGAAATGATACCAATGTAATTTTAGCTGATGAAATGGGTCTTGGGAAAACTGTTCAGTCTGTTTCCATGCTTGGCTTTCTACAGGTAGTATTAAATAACACTCTTCAGTGGTTTTATAAGTATTTCTGATAGATTAACCTTGAGGACTGATATAATATGTATATATATATATATTTTTGACAGCATGCTCAGCAAATTTACGGTCCATTTCTTGTTGTTGTACCACTGTCCACCTTGTCAAACTGGGCCAAAGAATTTAGGAAGTGGCTGCCTGATATGAATGTTATTGTCTATGTTGGTACCCGTGCAAGCAGAGAGGCAAGTTATCCTTTCTGTAACTTTATTCAGACGGTGATGTTGGTGAAGTATTGATATAATTAAATTTACTCTAACCTATAAGTTTAAGCTTTTGGATTTAATATGGTATCCGAGCAGAAGGTCCTGTATTAAAGCGTCTGTAATGTTATTTTCTTTCCAATTAATATTGATTTCTACTTGTTGGGTCTTCTACAAATGTCCAATCTTTTGGGTTGATTGCTGATTTAAAATTGATGAAAATATCTCCACTGTATAGTTATTTACTTGAAATGATTGTATTATTTAGAAAATTGAAAACAAGTTAATGGAAGGTTCTGTGCTAAGATTTTCCTAAGTTGATCAATCCTTGAGATTTTTTATTTATCTTATGTTTAAGCTTTTTTGTTTTTGTTTTTGTTTTTTCTCTTGATAATTTACATTCTTGCATGCATTATTTGGTTGCAGGTTTGTCAGCAGCATGAATTTGAAAATAAAAGAACCGGGAGGCCCATAAAGTTTAATGCGTTGTTGACTACGTATGAAGTAGTTCTGAAGGACCGTGCTGTTCTTTCAAAGATTAAGTGGAATTATTTGATGGTTGATGAAGCTCATAGATTAAAGAATAGTGAGGCACAGTTGTATACGACCCTTTCGGTATGCTGTTATGAATTATTGCAACTTTCTATTGTCTCCCTTGTTCAATGTATTACTGATGTGTGATTCTTGCTGGGTATTCAGGAATTTAGCACAAAAAATAAATTGCTCATTACTGGTACTCCGTTACAGAACAGTGTGGAAGAGCTATGGTATTGTTTGATTTTCTACTACTCAATATGGATATTAATCATTTTTGTGTTCAGTTCCTTTTTTTTTTTTTTTCCTACTTGTCTTTATATGCAATGCCTAAATTTCAAATTTGATTCTGGCATTGAAGGCTGCCTCAATGTCGTGCAGCTAATCTTTTTCTCCTATCTTTTGGCCTCAAATGTGCTTTGGTTGGGTGATAGAAATACCATTAGAAGGAAAGTACGGATGCTATAAGGGGATATGAGTAATTAGATAGAGAGTTTTATGCTTGATGGTTATATGATAGGACCCCAAACAGAACTAGAATAGGATAAAAGATATGAACGGTGAGATCTCTCTCGAGCCCCAATTCATTCACCAAAATAATTCCTACCTTCGTCATTCCCCACCCCCTCTATTTATAACCAGCATGCATAACAAACTCCCTATCTAATTACTCATATTCCTATCGGTTGGTTATGGTTCCTTATAGTTTCTTGTGTTATATTGGACCTTTTATTTAACTTTTTATAGAACATTGAACCTTCTATGGTTTAGTTGAGTTTTGTGTGTGCGTTTATGTTTTGTATTCACGTGCATGTGATTGTGAATCTCGGATACCTTTAGTTGCTCTAACATGTTTTCTATATCTGACATTTGCACTCTTAAACTTGTGTAAGGCCTTTCACTCTTTAATTATTTCTAAAAGTTTTCAGTAGGGATAAAAACATATATAAGAGAGGGAGGTATATTTAGTTATTTATTTAATTTTAAATATTGTTTCTTCTATTATATTGAGTTATTTAAAAAGATGTATATTTAGCTATAATTTTCTCCAAAACCTTCGTCGTAACACTGTTTCATTAGAAACATACAATTTGTTTGTTTTGCTTCTTAGAGATCATTATTTTACCATTTTTACCTACGATATTTTAGAATGTAAAGTTTGTAACTCAAAAAGTCTTGAAATGTGCAAAAGGGTTTTTAATGTGTTTCTACCATGTTGCTGCGGTGATTTTTCAGAAAATAACATGTTACCATGCGAATTAGTAATTTCTAGACAAATCTTAATTCATCAATGAGTTTTTGTCCAAGTGACTATATTCTCACATCACGAGGAATAACTTTTTTGCTCTTTGGTTTGGTTCATGAATGATAGTGCGTGCCTTTTTCAAATTGACAAAGAAATTATTTCTTATTCTGCCTTATAAAAGAATATTCTCTGCTCATTTCTCATTCATAAACTTAAGTATTAAATTCTTGTTTGTATTGCATTGTGATTTTTAAGAAACAAGTATATGAATAGATTTTTTTAGTATTCAGTTTTACCATGTATTCATGTAACTGCTAACTTCCTGTGTAGTATGATATCAAAGTCGGCTGATTAATTTGCAATATTTGAAAAAATGAACTACTGCGGTTTTTTCCTAATGCTCATTAGTATTCAATTCAGTTTCTTCTGTACGTGTTCAATTGAAAGATTGTCTATTCATTTTGTCTCACATAGGGCTCTGCTTCACTTTCTTGATCCTGATAAGTTCAAGAGTAAGGATGATTTTATTTATAATTACAAGAACCTTAGTTCGTTCGATGAGAATGAGGTAATATTCTATTCTAGGACTACCGTGGTTCACTTTGAGGATGTTGCTTCCGTCTGATCCTTAGTGATTTGGATTAATTGTAGCTTGCTAATCTTCACACGGAACTGAAGCCTCACATTCTTCGTCGTGTTATAAAGGACGTTGAGAAATCTTTGCCTCCTAAGATTGAGCGTATTCTTAGGGTAGAGATGTCTCTGCTTCAGAAACAGTAAGTAATACACACATATAGAAAGGAAACAGAAAATCAGTTCATTAATGTAATGAAATTAAAAAAAGTTGGGGTTACAATTGTAACTAAATTTTCAATTATAGATATTGATTTACAAACAATGTTTGATACTTGTTTTTATGTTTTTAGATATTACAAGTGGATTTTAGAGCGCAACTTTCATGACTTAAACAAAGGAGTTCGTGGGAATCAGGTAGCAATCTATTTCAATTGCTTATTGGGTTCATTTTCAGCATGGCTTATTCTGTTTTTGTCAGCATCAATTGTCTTCAAGTTTTCTCTCGGTTGTTATTAACATTAATTTCAATTATTATATTTGCTCTGTTTAGACTTCCAGGATTTTTTATTACCTGAAAATTATTTATATAATTTTTTTTTCTAGGTTTCTCTTTTGAATATTGTGGTGGAGTTGAAGAAATGCTGCAATCACCCCTTTCTGTTCGAAAGTGCAGATCATGGTTATGGTGGGGACTCTGACTCAAATGATAGCAGCAAGCTGGATAGAATAATCTGGAGCAGCGGGAAGCTAGTTATACTTGATAAGTTATTAATGAGATTGCATGAAACAAAGCATCGGGTTCTGATTTTTTCACAGGTCAGGTTATAGATTTCTGAATGCCAGTCAAATTTGTGTCCACATAGCATTTTTATAGATATGTCTGTTTCAAGCCATGGGAGCTGAAAATTTGATTGAAAATTTGGTTGATTTTTTTTTTTTTTTTTTTTTTTTTTTTTTTTTTTTTTTTTTTTTTTTTT
>NW_019268526.1:5303052-5305642 GCF_002738365.1 Cucurbita moschata | reverse complement strand
TTTTTTTTTTTTTTTTTTTTTTTTTTTTTTTTTTTTTTTTTTTTTTTTTTTTTTTTTGTAATAAGAGATAATTTCATTGTTGATTGAAATTTACAAAAGGGACGTATTATCCATGGTGTTTACAAAAGACCTTCCCGAAATTTGCAATGAGGGAGGTATAACGGTAGGAAGTAAAAATATTAGACCGTTTACACTTTGATATACTTCCAGTTTCATGCATTTTCGCATTCTTATTGAGTGCTGCTGCCTGTAGCTTTAGTATCCCTTTCAAAACTTGGATATTCTAATCATTGCTTGTTTCATAGGTTTTGTCATCATCAAATGTTCTTCTATTCATTTTGAACAATGATCACCAAAAGGAAAAATTCTTATAATATTAGACCTTAGGACCATCGTCTTCTTTTGAAAATAATGGCCTCTTATAGCATAGGTTATGGGGCATTGATGTTAGCTAGGAGATCTTTGGACTGCCCAAAGAGAGAAGAATTTTTGCCCTAAATTTTGCCAACAAAAGAGGAAGTGGAAAGAAGATGAAATTGAGTCTCACTATTTTCTTTTCGCATAGAGCACCAGCATGGAAGGAGAGCCTGTTGAGGTTGTTTGGGTCAGATTTGCATATTATGCTATACAGATTAAAATGATCTTTGAAAATATAATGACCCAAGTTATCAAAAATCCAAAGCCAACGATCTTCACTATGTTTTGGAGAGAACGTGAAGATGATATCCATAGGGATGAGTCATATTGAATTTCTCTTTAGAAAAGTTACATCTGAAAGAAAAGACCCATCAAACGTTATAGGAATTTCAAAGGACCTTGGAGGGCTATTTATTCACGGAGGGTGGAAATCAAAGATGAGAGGGAAAAAACAACCCAATGATTATTCCACAACTTGTCATATTAAATTTGTGGTGAATGCGCTTCACTGAAGCAAGGATATTCTTGAGAATGAAGATTTGAGAAGCACCTTCTTGGTACCTCAAGGGGCAAACTTTGAATCAAGAAGAAGTTACACAATTCTGTAGGGAGTTGAGTTGAAAATTAGTAAGAGTTTTGTCTTGGTTCAGCTAACTAAGCCCTTTTACCTCTTTATTTCCTATCCACTTCTATAGAGATAGTCTTTCTTTCGATTTGCCATGATTTCAGCGGGTACTGCCACCTTTTCTCCTCCTCACAGCGAAGTTTTCTAAAGATTCCCTTGTCATCTGGCTTCAAAGAAACTTCTTTTTATTGATTTCTCTTTTTAAACCATCATTCATGCGTCTTTCACTGCAGTTTTGCTGTACCCTATTCTATGTACAAGTACAACTTAATCGAGATTATGCCTTGTTAGATTTTCATGCAGATAAATATAGTGATTATGATGGTCTTTTGCAGATGGTAAGAATGCTCGATATTCTGGCTGACTACTTGTCATATAGAGGATTCCAATTTCAGAGGCTTGATGGAAGTACAAAGGCCGAGTTTCGGCAGCAGGCAATGGATCATTTCAATGCACCTGGTAGTGATGATTTTTGCTTCCTTCTTTCGACTCGAGCGGGTGGCTTAGGTATAAACCTTGCAACAGCAGATACAGTTATCATTTTTGATTCGGACTGGAACCCACAAAATGACTTACAGGTTGAGTTTAAAGACTGCTTTTCGTTGTCTTTCTTGAATGATTTTATTTTATAAATTAACTCATTCTCTCCTTTGTTGTAGGCGATGAGTAGAGCCCACAGAATTGGACAACAGGAAGTAGTTAATATATACAGATTTGTTACAAGCAGAAGTGTTGAGGAAGATATCTTGGAGCGAGCAAAGAAGAAAATGGTACTAATAAAAAGTTACTTGTTAAGAATGATTCTGACACTTAGATTTGTATTCAATCTACGTGTACATCTGTTGATAAAACTTATATTCCGTTTTAGGATTTTGTTTCTGTGTGATCTCAATTTTTCTGTGCTTTATAGGTTCTTGATCATCTGGTGATCCAAAAACTAAATGCGGAGGGTAGATTGGAGAAGAAAGAAGCCAAAAAAGGCATTGGTTTTGATAAAGTAAGAATGGTGTTACAAAACCACTGTAGTTGCTTTATTGAAAAACTTGAATTTGACTGCATGGAAGGCTTAATTATTTGGATGATGAAAGTTGTGTGGGACACCCATTCTTACTGGATGTCTCCCCTGGCTTTCTAAGATCTATATTCTATCTCTCTGATAAAAAAATTGTCTAACATTTCTGCCATTTTTACTTTGTAGAATGAGCTATCAGCGATCTTAAGATTTGGAGCCGAGGAACTTTTCAAGGAGGACAAGAATGATGAAGATAGTAAGAAACGGCTTCAAAGTATGGATATTGATGAGATTCTTGAAAGAGCAGAGAAGGTTGAAGAGAAGGAAGCTGGAGGAGAGGAAGGGCATGAATTGCTGGGTGCTTTCAAGGCAAGATAATAATATTATGGTTTTGATGTTTTTTTTTTTGTCTTTATTTCTAGTGGTTGTTATGGTAGTGACATCTGCGTATGGATGGCAAGCCATAAATGTGCCTGCTGTATCATTCTGGTTATGCCGATTGTTTGTCTGATTATCTTCTTCTTCTTTTTTTTTTT
>NW_019268526.1:5300103-5302922 GCF_002738365.1 Cucurbita moschata | reverse complement strand
GGGGGGGGGGGGGGGGGTCTTGGTGGTTCCATGAATGAACAGGTTGCTAACTTTTGTAGTGCTGAAGATGATGGAAGTTTCTGGAGTCGTTGGATAAAACCAGAAGCAGTGTCTCAGGCTGAAGTATGAACCTGTACTATACTGTTAATTTTAGTTTTGAACCTGAGGACCTTCCATTCTATACTTTTTGTTCCAACTAGCACTTAAAATCATTTTGCATATTTATTTCTTAATTTTTATTACAATTACCATTCATCCATCCATTTGTACTTTCGTTTATTTTAGGAAGCTCTAGTTCCTCGTGCTGCCAGGAATACAAAGAGCTATGCAGAGGCTAGTCAACATGATAATAGTGGTAAAAGGAAGAAAGGATCTGGGCCTGTGGAGAGGGTTCAGAAACGCCGTAAAGGTGATATTTCTGCTCCCTCAGCACCAATGATTGTGGGTGCATCTGCTCAAGTGAGAAGGTGGTCTTGTGGAAATTTGTCTAAAAGAGATGCATTACGTTTTCCGCGTGTGGTAAGGTTCTGTGTTTTTTTTACCTTCCTTCTTTTTGGCGATTTGACGTGCGTGATATAATTCTTTATGAAGGTACTGGATTTATAGCTTCTTCAAACTCTTTGACCATATGATTGTTTTTCCTATCTTTATTCGTGTTATGGCTTTTAGTTTGAAGTCATAGGTAAAGGTGAAATATAACCATTGAATTGAAGCTCATTGGAAGATTTCTTTCATGAAACAGTAGAGTAAAAAGGTTAAGGCCTACTTATGGTAGGAATGAATGATACCAGAATTTTAATTAGAATGGTAAACAATTTTTTAAATGAGAAAAGTTTTTATTTTTTCCCAGACGTTTCCATAGTTCTTCCAACATTTATCTTTTTTTACTTTTTATTTTTTTTTTTTTAATTTTTATTTTTGGTAGAATGACATGTTTTCACTAGGGGGGGAAAAAGGGGAAAGAACACAGAACCACGAAAATCACCTTAGGAGGAGCCTAACTAGCCTAGGAAAATGCTCTAGTCGAGCAAAATAAGACCTAAAGAGTAATTACAAAAATCTTTACACATGGAAATCTAGTAAGAGTCCACAAATTTCCCAAAGATTATTTTAACCTCTTAAAACTTCTATTGCTCTTTTCCCCCAAACACTCCACAAAATATAGCGCAAAAGACAAGCCAACTAAAGCCTGCTATCCTTATCTCATAAGGGGGCATGGGGGAGGAAACTCCTCCAACATGGATTTTGAGATTTCTTGACTAGACCAGATTAACAGTAACCCTTGAAGAAACTGCACCATGAAGTTCTTCCAATATTTTTTGAGACATGAGGAATACTGGCGTCCTACTACTGATGTTGGAGAGGAAATTTCCATCTTCCAACCCCAGCATCAGACACTCAATTGTCCTGTTGTGAAATGGCTCACATGCAACTATTCTTATTGATTTTTAATCCTTCGCTAACTACGTCATCTGTTCTTTGGAATATCACTTCACTGAACTTTGACATGTTTGATCTTTGTTCAGACTTTAACCTTCTGTTTTAACTTAAAACCAGGTTATGAAATTTGGGAATGAGAGTCAAATTAGCTTGATAGCTGGTGAGGTTGGTGGTCCAATTAGCGCAGCTAAGCCTGAAGAGCAAATTGAACTATTGAGGGCTTTAATTGATGGATGTCGAGATGCCGTTGAATCAGGATCAACAGATCCAAAGGTTTGTTTAGAATTATATAAAACATGAATTCCTGTTCTGGTTGCTGAAGATGAATAACAATTTGGGAAACAAGCGGATCTTTCTGGTTTATAAAAGTTTAAAATATTTCTCTAGGGACCTATGTTAGATTTCTTTGGTGTTCTAGTGAAAGCTAATGAGCTTCTCAACCGAGTTGAAGAACTTCAGCTTCTAGCAAAACGAATTAGCCGCTATGAAGATCCTATCAAACAATTTCGTGCCTTGATGCACCTGAAACCTTCAAATTGGTCAAAAGGTTGTGGCTGGAATCAAAGTAAGTATTCAGTAGTCCTCCTTTCCCTGCCCTCCTTCCATTTATATTATATCTGCTAATACTTATATTTCTTTGTTCCAAGTTGATGATGCGAGATTACTTTTGGGAATACACTACCATGGTTTTGGTAATTGGGAAAAGATCAGGTTGGATGAAAAACTCGGTCTCATGAAAAAGATTGCTCCAGTGGAACTTCAACATCATGAGACATTTCTGCCACGTGCTCCAAATTTGAGAGATCGTGGTAATGCTCTTCTTGAGATGGTAAGTCATCAGTTTTGCAACCTCTAGTGTTGACATTGGATTATTTCAATGATGAACTCCCATTTAACTTGGTTTAAGTGCCGTACGGATGCTTATTTTTATAATTGATTGGTTTTCATATCGAGGCCAATAAATAAACTTGCAAAGCTAGTCTACCAGTTTCTGAACCGTTTGGCCTACTTAGGCCTTGCAGTTTGGATTTTATTTATTTTCATGCTCTATAAACATGGTGTGAATAAATCATTAAGGCTTGCTTCAACAGGGCATTCCTCTGAAACCTTTGATGTGAATGGAATGGGAGGATTTCCAGGGACTCTTCCTCAAATTTTGATAGTTTTTTTAATTTAATTTTGTTTCATGGTCTATATCTTTATTGGGACAAAAGTATACAGCTTTAATATGTGGTCATCCTACCTTAATTTCTAACGGGAGAACATTATTGTAATTCACCTTTTGGCGTCTAGAGAGTTCTTTTTTTTTCATCTCTCTCCATTTCCATTTCACTATCAATGGAATTGTTCCTACCCCCCCCCCCCCCCCCCCCCCCCCC
>NW_019268526.1:5283414-5298609 GCF_002738365.1 Cucurbita moschata | reverse complement strand
CCCCCCCCAAAAAAAAAAAAAAACTTGGAGCTGCATTTTCAGTTCGTAAAATACTGTCTTGCTTTGTTAAAAAGATTGTTTCAGGCCATGCAATTCATATTTTCTTAGGACGTGCTAAATGAGCACAGTGGAGTCTTAACTTGGTACATCTTGGCCATTACTCTATTTGGTTAGCACACTTACGAAGAAGATAAAATTTATCTATGGTGTTGCAGGGATTGCACGTATTAGGACTAAAAACAGAATTGACAATTAAGTTGTGAATTTTGTATTAGAATTTACATCTTTGCTTTTTTGTGTCATTAGTTTCTGGTGCAAGTTCAATCTCTCTGTAGTTTGAGTGTTGTTTTTTTGTGTTTTTGATTTTTTATTTATGGGTTAATTTCCTCTCCAGACATTTCATTACTCACGGATGATGATTTCATAAAAAAAAAATTTACCAGGAACTTGCTGCACTCGGTAAAAATCTGAATTCTAAAGCTGGTCGCAAGACTGCAAAGAAGGATAGGGAAAACATTCCAAAAGTTTCGACATCACGTGGCTTGGATAGAAAGGGGAAACAAGATTCTCCCAAGGTTAATGCTAAATTGAGGGACAGAAATTCTAAACCACAGAGAGTTGAGAACCTCGTGAAGGAGGAGGGTGAAATGTCTGACAACGAAGAAGTATATGAGCATTTCAAGGAAGTTAAATGGATGGAATGGTGTGAAGATGTCATGGCGGATGAAATTAAAACTCTGGAACGGCTTCAAAGGTTACAGACAACTAGTGCCAAACTCCCAAAGGAAAAGGTCCCTGTTATTTTGGTTCCGAAATTCTGATCCCATCTGTTTTATGGAATAATATTTTGAATTTCTATTTTCCTTTTCGTTCAGGTCCTTTCAAAAATTCGCAATTACTTGCAGCTTCTTGGACGAAGGATAGATCAAGTTGTTCTAGATCATGAGGAGGAACCATATAAACAAGATAGTATGTGCTGAGTATAATTATGTTGTCATATGCATACGTGATATTCCTTTCTTCTATATGCTCTTGTCATTAGTTTTCTTAACCGGCCACAATGTTCTGTTTGAACTAGTTAGCAAAGCAACGAAATATAAGTTGTCGATATTAATTGTGCAGGGATGACAACGCGATTATGGAATTACGTCTCCACCTTTTCAAATTTATCTGGGGAGCGACTTCATCAGATTTATTCAAAACTCAAGCAGGAAAGAGAAGTGGGAGTAGGTCCATCCTACATCAACGGTACTGGATCTTCTCTTATGGGCAGGGATGGGGACTCCTCTCATTTTGGAGCCTTGCCGCGTCATTTTCCGAGGCTACGGGGGAACAAAAATAATACTTCCTTCCAAATATCTGAACCAGTTCAGAAGGGGGTTGAAACCGAGAAATACGAAGCATGGAAACGACGAAGAAGTGGGGATGGTGATAATCAATACCAAGTTCCTTGTCCACCTGATAGATCCGTGAGCAATGGCGGTCGGATAATGGATCCAAATTCATTGGGGATTCTTGGGGCAGCACCAACTGAGAACAGGAGGTTTGCTAACGAGCGGCCATACAGGATCCGTCAAACTAGTTTTCCTGTGAGACAAGATTGAGATGGGGAGGCCAAGTAAGCCTCTATTGCAGTGTGTGTGGTAGGGAGGCTGATCTGAGAGAAGGATTTCAGCTTTGACTTGGTCCCCTTCACCACCGCAGCGGTATATAGTTCTCTGGTTCTTTTTCCACCGTGGGAATAAATAGCTGCAGACCTCTATTAGTGTTATGTGGCTGACCCTAGAACGATAATCTCCCAAAAAAAAAAAAAAAACATAAAAATGGGATTTTTGATGCTGACCCCATTGATTGCCGAGTAAAGTTGAAAAGGTTCTACATTATATTCAAGGCTAGATGCATCTTTGCGAGTTGAGTTCGAGTAATTTCTTCGTATATAGCAAAAATTCAGAAGAAAGAGATCTACTTCTAGCTCGTTTGGCTTGGCGCACAAGTTCACGATGGTAGTTCCTATACATACTATGTTCACCCAGAATTGTACATTATCAGTTATTTCGGAAAATTTATCAATTTTTTTTTTTAATTTTGGCTACAGTAGTGCAATTTGTTTCCTCATTTGTCCATACGAAATGTAGTTCAATGAGACTCTTCAAATGTCCCCCCAAAGTAACCATTGGATTACCTCCCTTTAAATCTCTTGTTCAGAAACATTGACATGTTCAACAAATATTGCCATTTGGTAAATGGAAAAGCATGCAAATGAGATGCCTTTTGTTTTGTCCCTGAACCCTGCCGGATTCCCTCTGGTTGGATCATATCAGTTGCAAAAAGGCATAGCAGCCAAATCGAGTAACAATTAGCAGGTGGTTACTCTTTGTGACGAGGAAACATAAATGAATCAAATCATAGCTTCAATCTAACGAGTTCTTTGTAGTTTGTTCTTCCCAACCTTTTTTAGAAACTATTTTTTAAGCTACAATTATGATTGTGAAATTGTCAAAGATAGATTGGCTTTTATGTATCCGTCTAAGTTTATTTTTAGTAGATATTGTCCGTTTTAGTAATGTTATGTATTGTGGTTAGTTTTACGATTTTGAAACGTGTCTACTACAGAAATATTTTTACCCCCTTATCATTTCAAAAATTGTAATATTAGTTGAGTTTTTATTAATTTTTTAAAACTTACTCTTAAAGGAAAATTTCCTTAGAATAATAGATGATCTAGAATGAAGTGACAATTCACATGAAGAATCGAAATGTTTATGAAAAATTAAGAATAATATCGTTACTGTTCGAAGATATTTATATTTAAACAAATAGTAAACTTTGGTACATTCTAATAATTTAACTTATTATTCATCTAAACAAATGTTACACTGAGAGAACAAATCAAAATGCTATTTTGAAGAGAAGTTTTATCAGAGTTGTTTCTGCTGACCTAAGAACAACCCATTATTTCCTTTTTGTTTTGATGAATAAGAAAATAAATTTTATTAAAAAAAAAAAAAAAAAATCCTCCCAAAGAGAAAAGGATAAATTTTTTTATTATGAATGAAATTTGGAGTAAACAACAAAGACATGAAATCCTAACTGTGTGGACTGAGTTGTTGGATGAAGCTGTGGTCGACAACCCGTTATCACTTTATCTCTATATGTTGCTTTGTCTGCCTCAAACTTCTTACTCTCCCGAACTGCATGGCGTAATAACAATAGATTTTAAAAGAAAAATGCAAGCTTTTGAATTTACTCTTCAAGATTCCTCTTACTTCTTGGTTCTTCTAAATTGCATGCCCTTTCTCTACACAATCAAAACTGCTCAACATAGTTTTGAGTTCGTAAACAAAGATCAAAATGGTCATTTTTAAAAAAAACCCCAACTAATATGAACAAACTTTCAAAGTACAAAAACCAAAATGAGTAAAAAATAAGTAAAAAAAAAAAAAAAAATGATTTGCACATCTTGAAGCTTAGCCGCAAAATGAGGGCCATGAGCTCTTATCTGCCGAGTGCGAGCGAAATGGGGCCCTTCCATTATGGTTGGCTCTCCCGCGCTCACTCCTATAAACATCAACTCGTTTCCCCCACATCCATTTTCATGGTTTCAAGCCTTATTACTCTCCAAGATCCTCCCTCCCACTTCATTTCTGGTAATCTCAACTTGGAAACCCCTTCTCTTTTCCTATATGTTTTATTGTGTATTTTGCTCTTAAACTGCATGCAAATTGTAGATTCATGGTTCTTAAAGCTTCAGTAGAATAACTTATATATGCCCTCTTGAATTGGATTTGGGTGGACTATCTTCCCTTTTGAATTTACCGATGTGGTTTAACTTGAAAAAACACTGCCTGTGTTCAATAACCTTTCCCTCTTCATGGTTGATACGTTGTTTTTTGTTTGAAGATTAAGGGCTTCTGATTTGTGCACAATAGTTTTATGGCTCTGTATTCAAAGCTTTATAAGCACAGTTCTTAAGCATCTTTGGAAAAAGAAGTTTAAAGTTATCCATTGGGTATTGTTTTCTCTCAAATTATTAGGATTTATTTCAGACTCCATGAGAAACCATACAGAAATTGATTCAAATATGACCACTCCTCTGCTTTTTTCGATGCTAAAACTTGTTAGATGAGCAAGCTCTTTATTTCATTGTTTTAGCTGATGTTGATTTCCAAGAGGCTAATGATTTTGATTGATTATGGATAAAAAGTATGTAAAAACACATAGGGCTTCAGAATTTATAGAAAACATTGTCTTCTTTCTTTTGCAGCTGAGGCTTGTTGAGACCAGCAAGTTCTAAACGGGAAAGATGGACTACGTTTATGGACCTGGAAAGAACCATCTTTTCGTGCCGGGGCCGGTTAATATCCCGGAACAAGTCCTCCGGGCAATGAACAGAAACAACGAGGACTATCGTTCTCCAGCCGTCCCAGCACTGACGAAGACTCTTCTCGAGGATGTTAAAAAGATATTCAAGACCACATCAGGCACTCCATTTTTGTTCCCTACTACAGGTACTGTAGTGTTGATGAGTTGGTTGAGCTCATTGAATAAAACTTTCAAGCATATTAGTATGTTTTCATGGCTGTGATATGTCAAATTCATTATTAATGTCATTGGTGTACCATTTTGAAGCTCAATAAAAGCTTATGGTGAGTGTTACTGAAAGTTTGGTGCATCTATTTCAAGATTCTCCCAACGAAACGACCTTTTTTTAAACCGAATAACACCATTACTTATGGATTAGGTACTGGTGCATGGGAGAGTGCACTCACAAACACATTGTCTCCCGGAGATCGGATCGTGTCATTCCTCATTGGTCAATTCAGTTTGCTCTGGATCGATCAGCAGCAGCGCCTAAATTTCAAGGTCGATGTGATTGAAAGTGACTGGGGTGAAGGTGCAAAGCTTGATGTTTTGGCCTCAAAACTTGCAGCTGATACTGAACATACTATAAAGGCGGTTTGCATTGTTCATAATGAGACAGCTACTGGTGTGACTAACGATTTGTCTCTAGTAAGAAGAATATTGGGTAAGCATCTCACAGGATCATATTTCTTTTGATATCTCAATGTATTTGGAGTTGAAATTTTAGCTCATCAAGAGTCTTAACATTGATATGATATCAAATTCTCAGATGAATATAGGCATCCAGCGCTATTTCTGGTAGACGGAGTGTCTTCGATATGTGCTCTTGATTTTCGTATGGATGACTGGGGAGTAGATGTGGCCTTAACTGGGTCACAAAAAGCTCTTTCTCTTCCAACTGGGATGGGCATTGTATGCGCCAGCCCACGAGCGCTCGAGGCGTCTAAAACAGCAAAATCACTCAGAGTTTTCTTTGACTGGAAGGACTACCTCAAGTTCTATAACTTAGGAACCTACTGGCCTTACACTCCTTCCATCCAGCTCTTATATGGCCTTAGAGCAGCTTTGGATCTCATATTTGAGGAAGGCCTTGAAAATGTGATTGCCAGACATCGACGTTTGGGCCAAGCCACGAGGTCGATTTCTGCATATGTTTCGTTTATAAGATCTTATGTTTGAAATTTTCAGTTTCTAA
The DNA here is from genome assembly GCF_002738365.1 of Cucurbita moschata. Taxonomy (NCBI): domain Eukaryota; kingdom Viridiplantae; phylum Streptophyta; class Magnoliopsida; order Cucurbitales; family Cucurbitaceae; genus Cucurbita; species Cucurbita moschata. The sequence goes on along the minus strand of NW_019268526.1, from coordinate 5,293,052 downwards.
AAGTTGGTCCCAAATGCATATAGGCTTGCTGTGGAGGCATGGGGCCTGAAGAACTGCACACAGAAGGAGGAATGGTTCAGTGACACAGTGACTGCTGTGCTTGTGCCTCCATACATTGACAGTTCAGAGATTGTTAGAAGGGCTTGGAAAAGATACAATTTGAGTTTAGGTTTGGGGCTGAACAAAGTTGCTGGCAAAGTTTTCAGAATTGGGCACCTTGGCAACCTCAATGAGGTGAACTTCCTCTTTAATGCTCTCCTATGTATATACTGTTTCATATACTATGTGCTAATACGTCGGTCGCTCGGTCCTGTTTTTTTCAGCTGCAACTGTTGGGTTGTCTTGCTGGTGTGGAGATGATTCTGAAGGATGTGGGATATCCAGTGAAGCTTGGAAGTGGGGTAGCAGCAGCTTCTGCATATTTACAGAACAACATTCCACTCATTCCTTCTCGGATCTGATTTCGGTCGAGACCGTGGTCCGTTCTCATGCATTTGATTTCATCTACTGTGTAAAGAAAGAAAGAACTGTTGTGTTATTGTAATATTTGATGTCTACTTTCACTCCTTCAGGCATTCTGATGAGAATGCCTATGTATTCAGAAAGTTCACAAATCCTATTACAAACTCTTTCATCTGGAATTCCGAGTTGCATAACACAATAAAGTTGTAATTAATATTTAAGCATGATTTCTCAAAAGCGACTCCATGGCCCAATGGATAAGGCGCTGGTCTACGAAACCAGAGATTCTGGGTTCGATCCCCAGTGGAGTCGTTTATTTTTATACCTATTCTTTTCCAGCCACACTCCGCATAATCTCTTTCCCGGCTTCATTTCCGCGCTTTAGGTTATAAAACTAACCTTCTTTTGAGATAAATTAATACATTTTTTTTTCTTATTTATTTAAAAATAATTAGTCCTTTATTTTTTCTTACTAATACTTTGACTTGATTTGATGAAATTCTTTGGAGAAGAATATTAATATTGAGGTGATTTTGATATGATTTTAAATGTAATTAAGTGAACTCTAAATTAACTCTTAATTCAATTATTGGTTTGGAGTTTTAATTAAAATTCACTACTCTAAATTGTTTTAACTAATCTATATATTAATTTCGTTTAAAAGTAAAGACAGCTTAATTATTAATTCAAAGAGCTTTTATAAACTTTTTTATTTAAAAAAATGATGGTCGACAACAATATTTTATTAAATTGACAAATCATGAGGCAAACAAAACTTGAAAACTTCACATCCAAGTAGGGCTGAAGGCATCATCAATTGACCATTTTGTTCCTTAAACTAAAACAAACGGAACCTTTTAACTAAACAAATGACCGTCCGCAATAACTTCATGTTGAAAAGCAAGGAAACTAAAAGCAAACAATATTATCTCATCCAAATTCAGGAACTTGTGATTCAGTATGACTTTCCACAATGTATCAAACTCCCTGCCCCCAAGAAAAGCCCAAATATGGCAGCACTTCCAAGTGTTGTTTGTCCAATATACCTGATCTTCAGAAGCCCTGGCACCTGCACCAACAAATGCAAGTTTGGTCCACAGTTAATTACCATCTATCATCACCTGGAGTTGAAATAAGTAAATGGTAACTAGGACGTTGTAATCTTCGGGTTTCAATGACAGAAACTTGAATAGTAAGAATGAAGAAAATGAGCAAAATGGTTCAAGGCATAGACATTTGCAGAAAGAAATATAGAAACTCAGGAAGAATTACCAATCATGGAAGAATTACCAATCATGGAAGAAATCATGAAATTTGTGTTTAAAAGGGCTAAATGTGTAGTAAATTTAAAGTAGATTGACTGCAAATTTTGATCCCAAGCTAATGAAACATAACTTTGGGTAGTCTCCCATGTTCATAGAATTTCTAATGATGATGAGATGGAATCTCATATTAGTTTCAAGATGTTTAGATAAGACGTTAATTAATTGTAAACAAAAACAGATGGAAAAGGATTAACTATTTGCGATAATTTGATGAGTAACTTACTAAAATCATAAAACAGCAGAGACACGAGGTCGAATTTCAAGTCATATTTTTTGAAGATTTGGATCGGAGAAGATAGTATACCTTAAACCTAATGGCCTCATAAGTCCCATAAACAGCACCTAGAGAAAAAAAAATTTTAAAAAAAAGTTAGTTCTAGAATCCTTAGCCAAAGCATATCATAATTCTGATGAAACAAATATATTGCAGCATTGATTGTAAGATACTCTAAACAAGAAAGGCCGTCCAATCTAAATATTAAAAAACAAGAAACGATAGCCCGAATTGTTGTTTACAGAGATTTCGTAACTGATGTATATCTTCAAAGTTGTGGCACTGACCAGTTCATAATGCTCGACACTCTATTGAAATGGAAGAAAGCAAAATAAGGAGCTTCTTGACAAGTACACTGCTACTTGTTAAATAAGGTTAAACTTTGAGCTTCAGGAAGTCAGCACACAAGTTCCGGTGAACTTTATGAGGTATACACAAAATAGGCCAATGGAGTACAACAGACCCCAAAGATAAGATTAGTTGACTCCATACTTGACTGGTTAAATCTACAGCAGTTCAATCAAAATATTCATTACGATGGGCCCTAAAAAGCTAAGAACTCTTTCTACACAACAAAAACTATGTCCACCAGCAAGTGATATTATCCAACAAATAAAGCCTTATTTTATAAAATCCGAAGGAAACGTAGCTTTAATATGAAAGATAAGATGGAAGAATTAAATATATCCAAGGCTTCACAGCGGTATATTTCTTAGTAGTACATTAACACTGATAAACATGGTTCAATCACAGATGCAAGGGCGCAACTTGACCAAATATTTAGCTTCCTGCGTATGCAAACTCTTTAATCCAACAAATCCTATACCACTTGACCAAATATCAGTCGCTGAGAAAGCGGAACAACGATCAAATCATAACCGAAATTCGGAAGTCGAGAGACGAAAGAAAAACGGGAATATCAATGATATATAAGAAGACAACAGGCATTAGAACTATGAAGAAAATTTAGGGTTTCCTTACCGACGGCTCCACCTACAGCACCACCAACGGCAACTCCCGCAGTAACTCGAGCCAAGCAGCTATCTCTCGCCATTCTCAGAGACCTTAATATTATTCTCCTCGAACAAGAGACGGAGAAAATTTGTTCCTCAAGCAATTAAGCTTCGAATTGTATCTCAACAATCTTTTCAACACGATTCTTTTCGAGAGTTGAATTCTCTGATCTCACAGAATGGCTGTTCGGGTACAAGAATCTGGGCTTTCATCAGCCTGCGCCTCAGCCCAGTTGAAACCACGAGCATGGGCCTGGCCCGAAAACAAACACGAGACGACTGTTTGAAGAATAAAAATAAAACTAAAATTCTGTTGCCGGAAATCGAACCCGAGCCTCATGGGTGAAAACTAGATATCCTAACCGCTGGACGACAACAAATTTTACGTTTTCTAAATGAGCTTTATTACAAATGTTAATACTAACCTTAAATAAATAAAACTAAAAAATTCCGTTGCCCGAATCGGGCCCGGGTCTCCTAGGTGAAAGTCAGATATTCTAACCGCTGGACGACAACGGATTTTAAATTACGAAATGAGCTTTCAATTAACAATTATAATAACCTTAAATAAATAAGACTAAAAACTTCCGTTGCCGGGAATCGAACCCGGGTCTCCTGGGTGAAAGCCAGATATCCTAACCGCTGGACGACAACGGATTTTAAATTACAAAATGAGCTTTTAATTAACAATTATAATAACCTTAAATAAATAAGACTAAAAACTTCCGTTGCCGGGAATCGAACCCGGGCTTCCTGGGTGAAAGCCAGATATCCTAACCGCTGGACGACAACGGATTTTAAATTACGAAATGAGCTTTTAATTAACAATTATAATAACCTTAAATAAATAAGACTAAGAACTTCCGTTGCCTGGAATCGAACCCGGGTCTCCTAGGTGAAAGCCAGATATCCTAACTGCTGGACGACAACGGATTTTAAATTACGAAATGAGCTTTTAATTAACAATTATAATAATCTTAAATAAATAAGACTAAGAACTTCCGTTGCCGGGAATCGAACCCGGGTCTCCTGGGTGAAAGCCAGATATCCTAACCGCTGAACGACAACGGATTTTAAATTACGAAATGAGCTTTTAATTAAGAATTATAATAATCTTAAATAAATAAGACTAAAAACTTCCGTTGCCGGGAATCGAACCCGGGTCTCCTGGGTGAAAGCCAAATATCCTAACCGCTTGACGACAACGGATTCTATGTTCATGCGTGTTCTGAAACTAATTCAAACTTAATAAAAAGCAATTTTTTACCCTTTTTGTACTTTCTGAAGCCAAATGACCTTTCTGCACAATCAAATTTCTTTATTGATTTTCCCCTTCCCCAACAGAAATTAGCACAAAACAAGATAATATGAAATCAATAATTCATGCATTTGGATATCAAAGTTAAAAATCCATATATACATCACATCAATTGATCAAGCACAATAAACCGCAACTCTTGAGGCTCCACACTCACGTTAAGCTTTTTCAGAATTCTGACTTGTAGGTGGAGTTTGATTGCTGTTTTGGCATGTATGGAAGCAGGGATCATCGGTGTACCAGTTTTTTGCTAATCTGCTACACCTCAAGTTCATTCTTCTCCATATGACAGCCTAGAGTGCTTAGACATTCATAGACCCCATCAACTACAGGGTTTGACTTATCTTCAACAAAGAATGGCTGAATCCTCTGGTTTATCTCAATCCAGCTGCAACCAGGCCTCTTCTTCAATCCAAGTTCTTTCATTTTTCGTCGTACGTTACGTACCTCCTCCCATTTATTGACAGAAGCATACATATTCGACAGCAAAATGTAAGTAGATGGGTCATCAGGATGTACCTCCATAAGCAATTTCCCTATTTGTATGCCTAAACCAAAATCATTATGCAATCGACACGCAGAAAACAGTGTGCTTAACAATCCGGTATCGTTCCTAGTCTCTTCTGATCTTTCGAGAATCTCATAAGCTTCATGTAGTCTTCCAGCACGTCCAAGTAGATCTATCAAGCATGAATAGTGTTCAATGCCGGGCCTAATGTCATACTGAGTGATCATTTCGTTGAAATATATATAACCTTCATCAACCAATCCAGCATGACTACAAGCAGATAGAACTGCCAGGAACGTAACTGAATCGGCTCGTACATTCGACTTCTTCATTTCATCAAAAAGCCTCAAAGCTTCAGAAGCCTGGCCATGAGATCCATAAGCAGTGATCATCGATGTCCACGACACAAGATCTCGCTCTGGTAATTGATGAAATAGTTTCCGTGCTTCGTTGACATCACCACATTTAGCATACATATCAAGAAGAGCCCCCATAACGATTTCATTGCTTTCCAACTTGTGACTGATGATGCAGTGGTGAAGCTCCCTACCCTTATCCAAGGCTGCTAGCTGTGAACAAGCTGATAAGGTGCTAGAAAATGTTACTGCATCTGGTTTTACATGATGTTCTTTCATGTTATCATAGACACGAAGAGCCTGAATGTGATTACCCACCATCACATATCCAGAAATCATAACATTCCAAGAAACTACATCATTCTTGGATACATTTCTGAAGACAGTTTCGGCCGAAGAAACCGATCCACATTTAAAATATAAATCAATGAGAGAAACGTCAATGAAGATATCAACATCTATTCTATTTCTCAAAATATATCCATGTATAAATTTTCCGTGCCGAAGTTGAACAGACCTTGAGCTAGCATATATTATGCTGGTCAAAGTCGTCAAAGTCGGTTCGGTTCCCTCGTAGTTCATCCTCATGAGAAGTTCAATGCAGGATCTGCTATCACCTTTTAAGCTATACCCTGTGATCATAGAATTCCAAGTCATCGCATTCTTCCTTGGGATTTGCTCAAAAACTTCTTTGGCCATTTCTAAACAACCACATTTTCCATACATGTCTACGAGCGCAGAAAGAACAAAAGCATCCAACAAAACGCTCCTATCGATCAACTCCCTATGAATCTCCTTACCTCTCTCCAAATTCAAAAGCCTTGCACATGATGAGACAACGACGGTAAAAGTCACTGAATTAGGCTCAAAACCCAACTCTTTCATTTTATCAAACATCTTCAGGGCAGCCTCAGGCTTATCATCTTGAAAATAACAAGAGATAACAGCGTTCCAACACCCCACATCTCTCTGAGGAATTTCGTCGAACAGGTCAACGGCATCATGAAACTGATCGCATTTCGCATACATATTCATCATAGAACTCCCCACAAAAACATCCCAAATCAACCCCGTTTTTATCAAATGATTATGGATCCTTCTCCCATAAACAACTCTACCCAATCCACCACACGCCTTAAGAACAACAGGGTAAGTGTAACAATCAGGTCTTACATGAGAATGACTTTTCAATTGATCAAAAAGTTGCAGAGCTTCAACGAACCTGGAACTCTTGGTGTAAGCAGAAAGAAGAGCATTCCACAAAGAAACATCCAATGGGCAATCGTTGGTCTGAAAAACAAGCTCCGCTGATCTGTAATCATAGCAAGAGAAGTAAAAGCCGATGAGGGCTTTGCAGAGGGTGACGTTGGATTGAAAGCCTGAACAAAATATCCTCTGGTGGATGAGCTTGCCTTGTTTCAGCAATTTGGAGCTAGCGCAAGTTCTCAAGGCAGATAATAGTGTCATATAATCCATACAGGGAGAGAGTTTGGGATGCGAGAACCCATGCAGACTTGTGAAGTGGGGAAGAGATACGAGGGAAAATGAATTGAAAATTTAAAAAAGTATATATATATATATAATATTTATTTATTACATTATTTACTAGAATAGTTTTATCAATAAACAATCTCATTTACATCATATAAAAGATTTAATTAATTTATTTTCCAATAAACAATGATGAGCTATTAGTTTAGATTGGAACAAGAATGAGCTGCTTTTGCCAATTGATGCATCTTGTCGGCAGTTCGACAATGACAGGTTGCTTAGTTTCTGAAAGAAATTAATATCATTAAATCAAGGAGAGCAAACACAAAATGAAGGTAAGTCGTCAAATTTTATTTCTTGATACACGAGCGACATGTTCGAGGGACTCGCGCATCGGTAACGCCAAATGCACCAAATCAAGGAGAGCAAAAGTAGTTAAAACCGACAGCATACAGTTACATTTGTTCCTTAGGTAGAAGAAAAAAATGGAATCATAAACTAAGCTTGGAAGGGTTATAAGTACAAAAATATGCAAACGCATTGACTTTATCGGATTTACATTGCACAGCTGATGTGAAGTACAGCCAGCAGAGTTACTAAAAATTTACATTTCTCACACTCAATGCCCCAGATAAACACATATATAGGGGGAAAATTGAGGGACCCCCCAAAAAGAGAGAAAAGGGAAAAGAAACAAACAAGAAAATGAAGGTGAAAAACAGGGGAACAATTTAAAACACAAACCCCTCTTAGTTATCCCTCTAACTCAATACTATATATGGCCGTTTCTTTTCTATCCCAAGGGGTGGATAAAACCATACAAAATGATCATATCATCACTTACCAGTAATATAAGCTGTGAGACTGTAAACATCCTGTTCATTTACAATCAAATTGGATTAGACTGACCCTTTTCCACGTCAGTGAGCCAAGTCCTCGCTCCCGACGCCCACACTGGACTTATCGATCATACGCACGTTATATTGATCATATACTCTTGCTCGATTCTCCGCCCACCACTGTTCGGCTTGCTTCTCGGTAAATCGTTTCCGACTGCAACAAAAAAAGAGAAAAAATAACAGTGATGTGTTATAAATTCTGCATCTAAATATGGTAGACCATATGATTTACACAAATGATGCTATTAGTACTGTGAGATTAGACAGATGAGCTACCACATGATTCATCATCTCCACACAGCATACTTCACAAAATTCAACATTAAACAACAAGAATAAATGTTTGATCCTTACTGTTCTTGTCTCGCAAACTTCTGCTCATTAATAATGACGGGAAACTTTGAAGTTTAAAGTTGATGGTTACCAGCGATAGCCAATGAATTTCGTTGACTTTTCCTCTTTAAGGCCATGCATAAGATTTCATATGAATGAATTATGGCGACGGTGGTTGATTTTATTATAATAGCCTATACTTAGATGGTTAGATTGCCCCAAACACGCAATGAGCAAATCTGCTCTCAAGCAATACAAAAGAATAAAGATGGAAGCATAGGCGTGTGCCTTGCCTTCTATTTGATAGTCTGATAACAAAGTTATGTAAACTACTAGCTTCAAATCAACTCTTTTACGAAGGATCAAGTCAGCGAGGCTGAAGAATTATACCTGAAACGCACTCGCTTGAGATCTTTGGCACCGCCCTGAAGAGAGGTAAACGTGATATATACACCAGGCTCATCTTGCTCAACCCATTCAGCATCATGACGAGAATCACTCTCTTTAACCTTGTTACCATTTCTAGTTGTTGAATCAGAATTGCTTTGTCTGTTATGGCCTGAACTACGATTACTTGCAGTGGTAGACCCATTAGACAGCAAGTTACTGTTTGATTCTATGATGTCGGCTTCTAGAGACATTGTTTGGCCATTAGATCTGTCAATTGATGGAGTAACCACATCACTGAGGGGAGGACTGGAGCCCAAGGAGGCCAGAGAAGGTGATTTGATGTTGCGAGCTGCTCCAACTGGAAGTCTTTCTGCCATTTCCTTTAACTGTCGAAAAACAGGAAAAGGAAATTTGCAACTTTTAAGTAAAAAAGATAATAGTAAAAATAAATCAGTATCGTTAATCTTTCTACTGAGAGAGGTTGAAAATTTGCCAACTGAAAGGAGTGCTAACCAAAGGTAAGACGATATCCAGTAACTTGGATCTAAATCAGGACTAGTAGCTACTCAAGCTACCATCACAATGTCAGCCAAAAACATTTGAAATTTATATTTCTAGACCTTTGTAAATAAAACATAGTGGTAAAAGTATCTCAATTCATCAGTGAAATTTGAAATCCGTGCAAGTGGCTGTGGGTTCAAATCACGTTATCTTACGGTCACCTCCATCCAAAGCAACTAATATCACTCAGAATTCTTCACCACCCAGTGATAAAGCAAGACAACAGTCCGTAGTTTTAGATTATGTGGACATGAAGAGGACGTTGTATTCTTAGTAGACTAAATGAAGAGATTGAAGCCAAGGAACTATTCCGATGATCAATTAAAAAAGGGACAACTTGATATTCATGATTCGTGATTTACTATTTGTAATTGTTATATGAAGGCCCTCACGATACACACTTATGCAATGGAGCTCATGTAAATGGCAATGCAAGATGTTCTATTTGCAGGTGAGAAACAGAAACAATAACAGACATACATATATAACGCCACAAATCAGCAGACCATCACATACAAGAGTAAAACTTACTTGGGCAGTAAGCGACTTGATTACTTCCTTTGCTGCATTGCACTTTGTCGCTTCTCCTGCAGCAAATGACAGTGCTTCCTTCAATTGTTTGGTCGTTTTTTCCAACTCAATTTCTTGAAGTTGAGCTTTACGGGTAAGATTTTCAACCTGCAAAAAAAAAAAAAAAAAAAAAAAAAA
>NW_019268526.1:5191772-5282524 GCF_002738365.1 Cucurbita moschata | reverse complement strand
AAAAAAAAAAAAAAAAAAAAAAAAACAATTGGTAAGACTTGATGCGTTCAGTGACGGCTAATTAAACTATGCTTTCCGTACAACAAAGAAAAAAGAACGATGCAGACAAAATAATCTGAAACCGAATCTAAAGACCTTGAAGAAGTTCAATACAACAGTTCCATTTCTCAAGCAAAATAATTGTAGAATCAACATTTTCTATAAATTGTTTCAGACAAGAAACAGATTTCATTTGATAGAACGAGGGGAAAAAAGAGGGGGAGAAAATTATTTCCACCCAGGCACCAGTAAGGAACTTCAGAAGAACTTATTCGGCATTAATTAAAAATTAAAAAAAGAAGGGCAATTGTCTCCATGTAAAAAAATCTGTGTTACGTGACACCTTTTTGCTAAAAAAAAATATCAATTTAACTTCTCAAGATTAGTTAACTTTCATATACCATTTAACTCAACAACAAAATTATAATTATGAGAAACCATATGATAAACTATATATTCAAGAAGCTTAGAGAAAATCAGATCCTGTGTACCTGAGCTTTTAACTTATCAACCTCCTGGCTAAGACCATCATTTGTCCTTTTAGCATCATCTACTACAATCTTTGGTGAGGTAAGACCTCCAAGAGTTGGGGTTGGTGTTGTTGAACGAGGTGGACTTGCTCGCCTTGATATAGGGGATGTTGCTCTTGAGACAATTCTAGAACCAGGAACTGAAGCAGAAAAGAACTTTTTGGATGACCCAAACACTGGATTAAAGGATTTAGAAAGAGCTCCCCACTGGGATCCTCCATTTGGAACTGGGGACACTCTGCTACTAATACTTTCAAATGTTTTGTTTTTCTTGGAAGTTTGGCTTTCTCCTTGCTTCCCAGATTCCATGGAAGAAAACCGAGCAAGTTGAGCACGAGACTTGACAGACTCCAGTTTCTCATCTTTCTCAACAAATTCAGTGGATCCTTGATTGATGCTTCTTCTTCGGCTCACTGAAGACTGAGAAGAAGCATCAGTTTCAAATGCTTTCCGTAGTTTGTTATAACAGTTATCACATACACGATAGGGTTTGTTAGGATTTGGGGCCATAGACGCCTTGTGACATTTCTTACTGCTGCAAGAATGACAGAAAACAAGTCCACAGTTATAACAGTTATGCCGCTTCCTTTTGAAGTTAAATGGTAAGTGGCAGCCAGAACACATAGACTGATCAACACCAGAAACCCATTTATGAAGGCAGATAGCCGCAGTAAAATTTGTTCCACAGGCAATGCTTTTAACTTGCTTGTCTTTCAAAGCTTCTACTAACGTTGGTGAATTTCTGTCATCCGTATCACCATGACCCAAACGACCATTTGCACCCTTGCCCCAAGTGTAGACTTCAGTTCTTGAAGTTAAAACAGCAACATGATAAGCACCACAAGCTATTTCTTCCACAAAACTTTTCGAAAGCTTTCCTTCAACTCGAACAGGAGCCTTCCCATCAGCATGAGGATTGCCTAACTGGCCATAAACGGGACTCCCCATTGTGTAAACATGACCAGATGTTGTAAGGGCAACAGTCAGGCTGTGCCCACATGAAACTCGACAAAAGTTAGGTTCAACAAGAGCTGCCACGCAAGTGGGCACAAGTTTTGTCTCTTTGTCACCATGCCCTAGTCGACCCTTATCTCCATCTCCCCATGTGAAAAGCTTCCCTGAAGAGCAATTGCTGGAACTCGAGCTACCAACCATAACTTCAACTACAGCAGCAGTATGCCAAACACCACAAGCAGCCCGCACAGTGCGTAGACCCTTGAGAGATTCCACTTCTCTGGGCATTGTGACACTGTTGCGATCTCCATGGCCTAAAACACCAAACGTTCCGTCACCAAAGGTAAAAAGTTGCCCTGCAGAGGTTACAACTGCAGTGTGCCAAGGTCCACAAGAGATAGAAGAGACATGTATGCCCTCCAATGGTCCATTTATTTTTTTAGGGATCCAGTGGCTTACTTCATTCCCATGGCCAAGAAGACCAAAATTATAAGTTCCATCACCCCATGTGTACAAATCACCAGAAAGTGTTACAGCACATGTGTGGTACTCACCACAAGATACCAGTTCAATATTTGTATTACCAAGGGCATCTACAAGCTTTGGTTGCAAAACATCAGAATCGACACCATGCCCAAGCCTGCCTCCTGATTCCTCCCCCCAGGAGAAAAGTTCTCCTTGCTTGGTCACTAAGGCAGCATGGCGTCCACCACAGGCAATATTCTGAACATCCAGAACTACAGCAGATTCCAGGACTTTAGGCAGCAAAGAATCCATTTTGATACTGAAACAACTTCCAACTCTATGACTTCCACCACCAAGAATAGCATCCCCAGTTCCTTCACCCCAAATATAAACATCCCCCAAGGCATCACCATCATCATGACCTGAGCCTTGGCTGGAAGAGCTGACAGCACTTGATAAACTAACTCTAAAAGCATCCATTCCCATTGCTTTCATCGGACCAAGCACGTCTGAACTACCTGATGATAAAGAATTGACTGATATACTGGCAGGATCAGAAGGGAAGAACCCCTTGGGAGGAACAGCATACAGTATCACATCTGATAATGCCTTATCTACTCCATTTTTAGGAGGGCTCCCAAATGGACTCTGAAGTCGAAAATCGCCATCCTATATATTTTGAAGGGGGGGAAACATTACTTATCTAAATTTACTTTGCCTAATAGACGAGGTAAGGAAGATATAAATTACCTTTTGTAAGCTATCATTGCTTCCAAAAGGTGAATTAAGAGGAGAACTTCTTCTGGTGTAAGTTCGAGGACTATTTGCTTCAGATTGCATTCCATCGCTCCTAGATTCTGTTCTCCATTTACGGTGATGGCTACGGGAAATTAATGTTTTCAAACCATTGAACCAAACCTCAGCTTCATCTTTATCCTTGCAAATCTAGTATGCAGAAAAAATAACCAGATTATTAAGATTTTAAAATATCAAAGTAGCCAACATAAGTAAGGGTAAGGACGAGGCCAATGAACTGAATGCAAACAGAATAATATCGAAATAATAATTAAAATACTAACATACCAAATCTAAAGATCTGTCATTATATATTAGAGAAAACGACTGGTATTCTTTCTCTGGCCGCGGATACCTTTGAAATATTGGCTGGAAAGTTATGTGAAACAGATCTGATCAGTAGATAGTATACATATACCATAAAGTCATAAGTAAAATAGTCACTGGTTTCCATAAATGTTTTTAGTTGAAATAGGCCGAAAAAGATAGGTAAGATTCAGATCTTATGTTTCTTCAAAAAATTCTCACATATACTATTTTGATTCTTATACCAACAAATTTTCCATCAAGATTGCTAAACAAAGACTAAAATGTGACATTTTCTAAAGTTCAAGGACTAAACAGAAAAAATATCAGGTCCAAGGACAAAAAAAAATACGTGAAAAAAAATCAATCTCATTCAATTAGGAATAACCAAATGCCAAAATACCAATTACTACTTCTCTTTTTATGTGGAGGAAAAAAAACCAATACAGACTAAACTTATGTGCTCAAGGTAGTTCTTCCAAGGACGCTGTATCATGAACCTATACAGAGATTGAATAGTAAAGCAATGTTAACATAGACACTTTAAAAGGAGATGTACATTAAATATCTTTCCTTAGTATTTCTGTTATTCTCTACTTTTTCTTGGTTATAACCCAACACGTGTACCTTCAAGGAAAGATTTAACATAGATGACGTGCAAGCAACTTAAAGTTTCAAAATCCATCAAATTCTTAACTTCATAAATAGACCACAAACAATGTAAGCAGTTACCTTTTCAGTTGTGACTCTTCAGTATATCTCTAAAGTTCAGTCATAAACATTACCACGGTTCCTTGATAATTATCTTAATATCACATTGCATGCAAATCAATGTGGATATAGCCACAAAGGCAGGGGAGAAAAAGCATAGGTATTAAAGAAATCAAATATTTAAAAAATGGTACTTACAGTGCGTTGCCCAGATATTATTCTAGAAACATGGCTTAGCTTAAGGTGTTTCTCCTCTTTCCCTGAAAACCAAATCAGAACAGACTCATCCTGAAACATAAAACACCGCCAATCACTTTCAGTTCTTATGACACTGCCCCATGCAACTAAGATCAAGAAGAGAAGGAATCATAGTATAGAGCTCCATCAACAACCAAAGTAAAAGAAAAGAGTGATAAAAGTTTGATATTGACTCAATACGTTAGGATCTAAAACACGGCAAATTACCTGCTCATCTTTTCTATCCAACTCAACTAGAAAATAAATTCGACAAATTTTGGGGGAGAATACCATGTTATGCAGCTGGACTTGGATATCCCTTACTTTAAGATGATATGTTACCCAAGTAAACAATTTTCATACGATGATCTCATTGAGAAAAGTTTGTGCACCGTTATGGCATTACAACTAAGCTTATCCCATCAGAAGTTAGTATCATGCGTACAACAATAATGGCTATTAAAAAAGTGTAATTTCTGAACAAATGCAACAACAATTACAACAGAACCAGACTTACATTGGAAAGCCGGAAAGGACAGAATTTTGGTTTTCCCCTCCTTCCATACTTCAGCAGATAAGCTCCCTTCTTTAGAGCAATAATGGACTGAAATATGCAAAACAAAAAAAATATATTACATACTATATGCATGTGGAGGCCAACTACGCGCCTTCCAGAAGTTTGGCTATCAACTCGTGGAAATATAGATGCGACAGATACCAGAAAAGAAATTGGATGGTCATTCGACAATTACTAAAGATCAAAACTGAAAAAGTATTATTCCTCATGATTTCCATTTTCCTCTCTACAGTCTCAAATACCATGTTGCACTTATTCAATACCCTGAAATGTTGCCAATTGACATTATTGGCTACAACGGCTAATCTTTGGAATCCATTTGGCTATTTGGATCGATAAATGAACATACAACACAGGAAAGGAATCACAACTTGATTCCTTTACAATGATTGCTCGCGAAAATTAAAACATAAGAACTAACTAACTTGATCCTATCCTATGAATTAAATTTAGATTCAGGGCATCAGTGTTGAGAAGGGAAGTGATGGTTCTTCTAGATTCATCTTCAACCATTGTCATTCTACAAGAAGGTAGCCTAGTTCATTCTAGACCAACGAGAGTGGGTGTAGGATGCATCCTTCGGTTTGTCTAAGAAATTTTTGAAAACATACATCGACAGATCGTATGGAATCTTCCACCGGTATAATTATTTTACCAACGGTGAATTGCTTCATTAGAATTTGGAAAGTGTAGCTGTCCATAAAACAGCCATCAAATTCAGCACACAAAAACCTTCAACTAATTAATTTACTCGTCACATCCCGCTAAGTAAATCAAACTTGCCTCCAGAAATTCATAAAAAAAAATAATAACAATATTCCAATTCAATTTCTGATGGCTGCATCGCAGTTCAAACGGCACTCGTGTGCACTGAATATGAGACTAGACATGCGAGTGACAGCGACGGCAGTGCAAAACGATACCGGGAAAAATTCCACTGCTTCATTTATACGCTTGTTGCAGTGATTTGATAGAAACATGGCAGTAAATGTTATAAACAAGCAAATCATGGACAACATACGTTTGAGTAATATAAGGATATAAAAGAGAAGAAAATGGATGAGAGCACCTGCTCGATATCCCTTTCCACCGGACCATTCCTATTAAGATCTGAAGTCATTCTATCCATCCTCGACATCAAATTTTCCCCCACTTGAACCCTCAAATCTGAAGACTCGACCTTAACTCACCCATTCTCAAAACCAATCGCCTCCATTGACCAGTTCTTGCGAGAAGCCGCTCAATCTACACCTAAAACTCAAATTCAACGAGCACTTCCAATCTACAACACTAAAATCCTCCATCTCAACTCAACTACACAGCTCCCGTCCGATTCATCCAGCCACCGCTCTGAAACTGCGCCGTCTATGAAGCACTATAGCTGCAAATTCTTGAATAACTTCGCTGAATTGACTTAGGCAGGCGGCTGCTTCAATGACTTGACTGGAGAATATAACAGCTAGGTTTAAACAATCGAAATGGGCAGCAAAAGAGGTGAACCTCCACAGATTCGCGTGAACAGGCCGCAAAAGTTTAAGTTATACCTCTGACTGTATGAGAACTGAAGCACCACCTGAGCGTGAAAGTGCAAGAAAGTGAAAGAAACCTGGAAACTATGATCTGATTCGGAGTTGCAGGGAAGAGAGAGAAAGAGAGACCAGAAAGTCGAGGAGAGAGAATGACAGAGTGAAGAGGAGGACGAATAGAATGAATGTTAAATTATCAAAAAAAAATAAAAAATTGTAGTTAAAAATATAATCTAACCTTTCTTTGCATGCGATTAAATTTATAGATGAAAAAGTGTGTATCTAATCCAACAAAATAAATATAAACACGTTCATGAAAAAATTAAGGATGCGTGACATTTCTATCAATCATATTTACTGTCGTCTTGTTTTGTTTTTTCTTTTATAATCATTTTTATTTGTGGAGTTTATTCATTAAATTAATCGAAAAAGCCTTCCGGGTTGTTTTGAAAAAACTTCAAACTTGAAGGGTAAAAATGAAAATTTTCAAATTCGAATTATAATTTAGCTATAATTTGTTATTTGTCATCATTTTTAACATTATTAACTCTTAAGTACATTTTAAGTAATGATAAAAGAATTAAATGTCATTTTTCTACTCATACTTGTATATATTTGTTAATAATGATGAGTTTTTAACGAGCTTAAGAAACTTTAATAACATTAAATTAAATTAATATTTAAAGACAAACTTACATAAAATTTTAAAGGTTACATTAATATGAAACGTAGAGTTTTAATATATATATATATATAACATTGTATTACAACCGTTATATTGAATCATGGCTAATAATAGTATTATTTGTTTTTTGGAACTCACTATAGTTTTATTTGTTGGATAAAATAGTATAAAATGAAAATTGGAATGCAAATATTAATGAAAGAAAAAAAAAAGTTTATATGATATGTGACAATGCCCACGATACTTTGTCAAATTTCGATGCTGACATTTGCCCTTTCCATTTTCTCTCACTTCGTCGGTTGGATCTTCACACGTGTCCAATTTTCAAATAGATCATCATTTTTTTTTTTGGTTATTCCATGTTTTCTAAATCATGAACTTACGTACATAAAATTAAATGTTTAGTAGGACATAAATTTTCAATTTTATATTCTTAATGCAAAATAGAAACTTTTAACTATAAACAAAATTGAAAGTTATTGGATTTGTATTAATATTACAGGGAAGAATAAGGTTAAAAGGTCTATAGTGCTCGAGTTTATGATTTGTAAAATAAGACAAATGAATTTCAAACCAAAAAATATAAAAAAATAAAAAAAAACTCGCTTGTGGGATTAACAAAATGCATGGCAAAACTTTTTTTTTTTTTTTTTGAAGGATTTAAAAAATCAATTTGGATTATATAACCAAACACATAAAGTATTTAAAAGGTATTTTCTTTCTCATTCCAAAAGTCATACTATATAATAGAAATGGTAGGTAAAAGTGGGAGAATAAAGAGACCAATTTAAACATAACTCAGTAGACAAAATAAATTATTAAAATAAATTATTAAAAGGAATGAAGAGGAGGGTACACTTTTTGGAAAAGTGGGGTGTGAGAGTGATGGAGGGCACAAGTGATTTGTAAGTTCCTTTTTCGAAGTGGTCCAAAACTCTAAGCTTTTTAAAAATTCTAAATCTGGAGCTGTAAATGAAGCCCTTACATTGAATGGTTTTGATTCCTCAGTTGTAAATGAAGCCCTACAAACTCAAAACTCTTCTTTCTTTCTCTGAAATGTGCTTATCAAACAAATTGAGAGGCTAAGGCAGGCCCCTCCAATTGCAACCCACCACCCCCACCCACATGATCGCACAAACAAAAGCCACCCCCTTTTCTATTCCATCTTCTTCTACATCATTCATTTATCTCTGCAACCTTTTCCAACCCTTCTTTTTTACCATCTCCCCCATACCCGAGCTAATGAGTGGTTCATGTGATCTCGTGTTGGTTGCGAGGAGAACCCCAGCTGTTAAATAATAATTCGAGACAACAAATATCTCTTTCGACTCATTGAAAACAACAATACACGCAAGAATTCAGCAGATTTTGAAGGGAAATTCATGTGCAGGGACGTGTAGAGGTCGACAATTTCAATGATAGTTTCAAACGAAATCATACATTTCAATGATTAAGATCGATAAGATCGAGATCGAAACGGGATAGTTCCAATTCCAAGTGCTAACAAATTTGGTGATTGAAGCATTCAGAGAGACTGTTTTGGCTTGCATTGTTTCAGAACAGCATCATCACTAGAACCACTTCAAGACAACATAACATAATTCAAGATGTGTGGCTCAGAAATCCTTCAAATGCTTGGTAGATAAGTAAGCTGTTTTCACAATTAATGTTAACACTTTGAAACAGCGCCTTGAATCAAACATATTGAGTCGTAAATGAACAGTGCAGTTATAATACATTGTCGACGACGCTTCTCTGTCAATCAAACAAAATTACAGCAGTACAAATCGACGTGACCTGACCCGATACGAGATCCAACATCCATGCACAAAAACAAAAACAAAAACATGCAGGCTTTGTACTTATACACACGAGAGGAGAGGAGAGGAGAGGAGAGGGAGAGAACCTGACAGCCAGAATCTGCCTAAGGTTTGCTGCAACTCACTAACATTGCTACCCAATTTACAATAACTCCAAATTATGTACCCGAATCAGACGACCTTGTCGAGCCTCTACCGTTACTCAATCTAACGATGAGCTGGTATCTTCAGCTTCGTCAACGGTGAAGCTGTATGGCATCTCCATTGTGGACCTACATGACATGGGCTGCTGTTAATTATATAGCTCACTGAAAATCTCCCAAGGAAATGCGCTCATGTTTACAGTACCAGGAAATATATTGTGAGATCCCATGGGCTTCGACCATTACAAATGGTATCAGAGCCAGACACCGGGCGATGTGCCAACGAGGAGGTCGAGCCTCAAAGGGTGTGGACACAAGGCGGTGTGCCAGCAAGAACGCTGGCCCCGAAGAGAGATGGATTGTGAGATCCCACATCGGTTGGGGAGAAAGAAACATTCTTTATAAGGATATGGAAAAGCTCAAACAAGAAAATATATGCTAGCGTTGAGCTTGGGCCATTACATATATGCAGCAATTTTAACCATATTAAAAGTGAAGAAACCAGATCAAGGACGTGTATGCTGACCTGCTAGTATGATTTTTCCGCCCAGGTTTTTCAGAAAATGACGCTTTAGCTGCATAGCCTGACCGAGGTAAATCCAACGGACATCGATATGCAACCTAGATATACGAGTAGGGGAAGTTTAAGCAAGAAACCACAATAGTATTACATTATGCAAAACATGACACCACTTGAACTCACAGTCAACTCATTTGTTGGTGGGATCTTCCCTCTAACTGGATCACTACTTTCATTTACTGCCTTCTCTTCTCCATTGAACATTTCCTATATAAGCACAAAAGAATTAGAATAATTCAAGAACATTCAATAAAAGGGTATGAAGTACAAACCTTTGGCATCTTTTTAGGATTATAGTCCAAATAACCACTCCTACAAAAACTCTTCGAGCCAACACTGCCACGGTTATGCAACGGCATCTCTGTCTGTTCACTAGCAACTTTCGAAGAGTAGGAGCCATGGTTGTTGGAAACAGAGCCCGTCCTACTTCTAGGAACGTTATAGTCCGAGTTCATTCGGTGATCCCTTTTACTACTACTAGAAAGTGTCAACCCACCGGATTCCTCGTACATATTCAAGGGAGAGTTCTGGCGGGGAAACGGCTCGGTTTTGTTGTAATAGTTGGAACTTTTCTTTAAAGGGTAAATAGAATTATTTTCCTGACACTCAGGTCTACAGGTAATGCCAGTGGGGGCTGCTTCCTCCATATATGAGTCCTGAGAACTCATATTTGAACTAAGCACTTCATACCTCTATAGAGCAAGAAAATGTTAGAAGAACAAAAACCACAATAAAATAGCTTTTTAAGAAAGCCGTAATTTAGGTTCACTTACCGAGACGAGAGCTCGTTGTTTCTTCATCGTCAACGTGTCTGGAGAACGAGGAAGTAGTGCATTTCCGACATAGTATGAATCTGTGAAGTATCCATCAAAAAATAGGTATGATGCTCAATGAAAGCTTGTTCTAGCAGTTGAATAAAAATCATCGTACTGTACGGCATGACAGATTCTGCATTCGACGAAGAACTTAAACTAAGAGTACCTAACAATTCTAATATTCTCGACCGAGTACTCGCCATCCCGTGTAAGAGATGGAAAATAATTGAACAAGAAATATAGTAACCTGAAAAGATTGCAACGTCACCGAATCGTGATACTGCTGCAGGTTCTTTAGATTTAAAACCTTTAGCAATGGGTGGCGAAAATGAAAAAGGTATTCAGAGCCCTATTATGCATGACCGATTTCACTATATCAAATGACTAATACAACAGGAAAAACATGATATTTGGTAAACAATGAATATTCTTGGAGGGCACAAGATAGTAAGTAAATATAGTTTTTATTGAGCAAAACAATAGGTGAAAACATTTTCATTTACAAGAGTAAATTCATATGCTATATAAGAGGCTACTATGAAAAATAGGAACATTCTCGACATCGAGACACGTTCTATTGTTTACCATGGATTGGACCTTTAGCTTGGGACTCGAATGCACCAGGCGGAAGTGGCTGGAATTCAACGCCAAGTGAAGGACCATCCTCCCGATATTGCACGCCCAACTGTCTCTTAACAGCAGTAATAGCAGCATTTTCAGCTTCCCCCTTCACTTTTAAATAGCCAGACGGTTTGTATCGCAGCGAGTTTAAAGCCTTTGGATTCGACGGTGGAAAAGCGCTGTCATGTGTTAAATACTGAGAAACTTCTGTATCATATGGATTCTCACTTTGAGATAATAACCTATCTTTTAAAGACGAGCTGCTTTCCGAAGATGTATTTTCCATATTACTAACATTTTCTGCATAGTGACTCCTACGCTCAAGAACATTATCCGTAGCTAGCTCACGACCGTAAGGCTTTTGACTCTCGACTTCACGTGGATCAACGTGCCAATAGTCTCCATTTTTGGTGCTACCACATGAATCTTGTGCAAGTCCACTGCCATGATCTTGAATAACACCACTGGAACGATCCTGTCGAACGCTCGTATATGTTTCACAAAATCGTTTGTCTTTTAATCTTCTGTGGCAAAACCATCCAGATATTTGCTTTTCAGTCAAGCCTAGCTGCTCTGCAAGCTGTGATTTCATTTCCTCGGTCGGATACTTATGGTCTGGAATTGGCATTAAACCCTTCTTTTCAGATTACAAAGAAGCTAATGAAGGAATTTACAAAAGGATAAACTCTTACCATTGTAGAACTTCTCTAAAGCAATCAACTGGGTTGGTGTCTTCAGCTTCCGTTTCTTGTTCTTCTCGGTCGAATCTTTGTTCTCCTCCGAATGCATAGCATTACCCAACTCTGAGTTCAAGACAAAACAACAAATCACTGAAAAAAAACCAGCTACCTCAAACTCAGGTGGGGCATTACCATTACCAGAGAATCAAAGCTCTGGAAAACGACAGACAAAACCCAAAAGAGAAAAAGGCACAGAACCAAAATCGAGTTTCTATTTGGCTGTTCATCCGATTGATCGGACCGGAAACTCAAAACTATTGGCACAGAATCAAAATTATGAACACGAGGATGGATAGATGCCTAAACGGAACCGACCCGACGCAAAACCAAATCCAAATCGAAGAAAGGCATTAGGAAATTAGACGATCTGAGGAGAAGAGGGAATACCTTGTTCCATGGCGAAAGATTCTTGGGTCTGTGTCCTCCTCTGCTGTGTGCTACTGCTTGTTTTGGCATCTATTGACCCAAAAGGAGGAACCCATCAAGTTAAGAAGATTGAAGCGTAAGACAATGCGAGATGGGTAGCATAAATTCANGAATCTGCTATTGAAAATAAATACGTCTAATGTGTCGAAAATGGCCGGTATCGCTCAGTTATCAGTTAGTAGAGCGGGGGACTGAAAATCCTCGTATTACCGGCTCAAATATGCTATTGACAATAAGGATAATTTGTAGGAAATGGCCGGTATCGCTCAGTTATCAGTTAGTAGAGTAGGGGACTCAAAATCCTCCTATTACTGGTTCAAATCCGCTATTGAAAATAAATACGTCTAATGTGAAGGAAAGGAAATGGCCAGTATAGCTCAGTTATCAGTTAGTAGAGCAGGGGACTGAAAATCCTCCTATTACCGGTTCAAATCTGGTATGAAAATAGTTTAATTGATCATTTAATATTACTTTAATTTTAAATTAATTATTCAAATTAATTGTTGAATTAAAATGGAGAAAGTCAAAATGTTGACTTCACTGAATACAACTATGCACACTGCATTTGGCGTGTAGATTAAAAGATTTTTCTTTAAATAATGGCATAACAAACGTATTCGAGCTCATTCATCCATGGAGTCTTTAGACAAATCCATCACCTTTGTTTTACTTCACATCAAATCTTTTCTTTTCTACATAAGTTATGTGCTTATTGTAATATACCCTAACAAAATGTCTGTTAATCATTTAAGTTGGGAAATATTTGGAAACATTTAATATTAAAATGAGTACATTTGAATAAAATATTAAAATTGTTATTGAAGAATAAAACATTGAGGTCAACCTTATTATCAAAGTCTAGATTTTATAGAAAAATTTCAAGGACAAAACTGAAATAAATTTGCAAGTTATACACCATTGTAGAAAAATGAAACACAAATAGATGATGTAAACACATAATTAAAAAAAAAAAAAAAAAAAAAAAAAAAAAAAAAAAAAAAAAAAAAACCAAACCAAACCCAAATAGAAAAAAGTGGGGGATTTCTTTTTATGAAGGTGAAGAAGAAGAGGCAAGAAATCTCTTTGGATTTTGCGTATTGGGTTTCTTGTTGCAATAACTATTTACAGTTAAATTTTTTGTTTTGCTCGGAATTAGATCCAATTTTGGCTCTTTTCTCATGTTTATCTCCCCCTCTGGTATCACTCCTACGAGTATCTTCTGCAGGAAAACCAAATTTTTTAAATGGGAAAAATAGCGACGACCAAATGTTCCTCGACTCTTCAGCCACGCCCGATTCCGATTCCAATTCCCAGTTTCTTATCAAATTCATCTGTTTCGGCTGTCTCTCACATTTCGTCTCATCCTTAAATGTTGACATCCAAATTGAAAACCTTTAATCATAAATTAAGTTTTTTTTTAGTTCTTGATTCTTTTAATTTCTTCGTTTCATAACATTGATACGAACAATTTATTGGAAAAAAAAAAACATTGATATGAACAAACATATATTTTCAATATTATAGTTTCGATTCTCGTGTTTTGAAATTTATTTGTAATTGGTTATTGAGTAAAATTGACATGATGACATGATAATTTAACATATGAAGAAGGGAAGTGGTGAGTAGGTAAAGATAGGGTGAGTTTACCATCAAAGCTCCAACTCTCACTGATGCCAAATAAACTACAAGAGTATTAATTTTGATCTAAGACAGATTTTTGATCGAGTTTTTGTAGCATGATTTAAGTTCATAAGATTCAACTACATTTTGCTAGTATATAACTTCATATACTCATCATCAATCTCGTTTGAATGTAGTTTCCAATGAGAACCCATTGAATTTTGGGGTTGGGTTACTTCACCTGGGGCTTCCAAATACCGAAAGTATTGCAATTTTTGGAAATGTAGGGGGCTGCTATGCAAATACAAACTATATAGCTTTAAATGGGACCCACAACGATCCTTTTCAGTGCAGTTTTGAAAGGACAATTTCGTAAATTTGTTCATTTCCAATTTGGGCCTCTGTTGGGCAAGCCCGACCGATATAAAACTCACACGATCCATTAACACGTGTTGGCAGCTCGTCGTTGGGCCAGTTTTATCAGAAGCAGGCCTATTATTGGGCTTTTATAGAGTGGAAGCCATTGATGGGCCTGAGCCCATCAAATATTTCTGGGAATTTGCGGAGTAATGGATGATTTCACCTAAATTAAATTAAAAGAAAAACGGGAATATAGAAAAAGAGACGAGGACTTTGAGAAGAATGTAGGCTGATTTAAATTAAGCATAGGGGATCGTGAACAAAGAAAAATATCTCAGATCTGGAGCTACCGTCCGTGACCATTCTATTTTCTGAACCACCACTAATATTACGCCACGTGTCACATTCCTTCAAAACCCTACTGCCTCCCTTCTGCACTCTAGGGTTTCCTTTTCACTAACCTACCAGCTACTGTAATTACAAGTTTTTTCTAAAGGAAAAAAGAAAATCCAAGTTTTATCAAAATAGAATTTCATTATCAATCACTTTTAAATTAATTATCAAAATAAAACTGAACATTTTATTTCCCACAGCTTATTTATTTTTTATTCTGGATAATTTAAATGTTTTTCTAAATCAATACATTTAAATTATTGCAACAAAACTAAAGTTAAAAGTATACATTCATTCCTAACTTATCCTATTATATGAATAAATAATACTAATAATAATAATTTAAGTATCGGATAAAACTATAAATATTTCGTTGATTGAAATTAGGCAAGTTATCGTTGAGGCTCAACCCATTTTTTTTCAATTTATTAGCTCCAAAGAAAATAAAATTAAAAATTTGAGCTAAATGCATAAACAAAATAAATTATTAATATATGATTTAGGTCTTAATATTAAAGACATTTTTTAAAAAATTTTGTCCCTAATCTTTTAAAGTTATAATTTTTTTTTAATGTGATTAAAAAAAATTCAAAGCACAACATTTAAAATATTAACAAAATAAGTTATAAAAAAACAATTTAAACATTTATTTAAAAAATATACTATTATCTGGACGCTTATTAAGTATTTTAAATTTAATGTTTAAATAAAAAATACTTCGTTAATATTTTTAAGATATATATATATATATTAAACATGTTAAAAAGCAAAAGGACATGAAAGAAAGAGTGTAGCAAACTTAAAAAGGGAATTTGAATAAATTATGAAGAGAAAAAAAAAATTGAATAAAAAGGAAAGAAAGAACATAAAAACATAGATAGAAGCGAGTAGGGGAATGGCGATAATCGAGGGTTTTAAGTTAGCGTAGGCTTCACTTTATGGCAGTCATTGTTTCACGCAAAATATGGAAGGAAGAAAAGACAGTGGGACCCACGATCCCCCATAAGCGCGTGGGAAAAAACAAAATGGTACGGGAATTGGGATGAAGATCTCGCCTCGCGGGGGGTGGGGGGCAAGGTCGGTTTGCAGGGCTCGAGGCCGACTACGTGTCCCACCCTCTCACTTCCTCCCCTTATTCTACACTCGCTCGCACTCTATTCTCTCCCCACCATTCCTTTTTTCTCATCCTTCTCCTCACCAGCGCGTGCGATACATCTCCTTTCTTTCCTTCCGCGCGTGTGACTCAATTGCTCCAGATATTGAGTGAGCCGGAAGGGAGATTTATGGTGCTCTGATCACTGATGATTCTGAGACCGCCGCTTTCCCTTTTCTTCTTCTTTCTTTTTAAATTCCACGTTTTTTTTATTCATTTAATTCGGATTATTCTAAGTGAAAAATGGGAACCAATTATTGGACTTATTCTTATTTCGTTATCTTTTGTTTTGTTTTATGGGAGATTGGGACAATTCCATTTTTCTTTAATTACCTAAATTAAATAAATAACAAATTTCAATTTCTATCAATCTTAACGTTGGATCCATTTATTATTCTTCACTTTTTCTAATTTACTCTTTACTCAAATTATTTAAATAATAATAATCATTTTCATGAAAAAAAAAATCATAAAAAATTATTTTAAAAATGTATAATGAAAATGCTTTTATTTTTATAAAAAAACCATAAAAAAAAAATTTAATATCAACTAAATTTAAAATTTATGGTTACTGCATGACTAGGATGATAGAAAGTGCAAAAATTAAATATTCCGAAATTAAAAAAGACAGACCGACATAATGTTTAAGCTAGGTATCAGTATCAATTTATTTTTTAAAATAGGTATTAATATTATAGTTTCTATTTAAAGTTTTGATTTATTAAATAGTGAGAAAACAATTAAATATATTTTTTATTTTTGTTAGAAAAAACTGTCATGCACAATTACACAAGGACTTCGGAATTTTGTTTGTGGGGTCCAGGAGGTAATATTTATTAATTAGTATTATTAATCCGTGGCTTTCTAAGTGGACAATAAATAACAAAAAAATAAAATTAAAAATTAATGGAATGGCTTTATAAATTATTACTAATTATTCTTCGTCCAAAAATAGAACCATGCCACTACAGCTGTTAAACACAAACACCGTTGTTTTTAAATGTTTATTTATATTTATTTTAGGATTTATCGATATATACTAAAGTTAGATATTTGAAAAAATAATAATAATAAATTGTAGTTATTGAAGAAAAATTATTATTATTTCACGTTAAACAAACCATTATATTATATTATATTAATAATAATGGTGGAATTATTTTATATTAATAATATAATGGCATAAAAGTTGGAAAACCTGCGGCAGATAGAGTAGTAATTAAGGCGAATGCATGAAGATTTTTTCAAGCAATAATTTCTTTATTTTTAATCAAGTAATTACAAAAGTGGATTCGCTTAAAATATTAAACAGAATCATGTCGTTATATATTCTATTTATTTTTAAGATATGGTTATATACTTTACAGTTCATTTTTAAAAATATAAATCACATAAATGGGGCACTTTTTCCTTCTCTGTACGGACACGCATTGGAAATGCACACCGTCTCGAACCCACACATAAATGGGGCACTTTTCCCCTAGCTTCTCTTACTTTATTATTTTCTACATTTAAATATGATTTTTATTAAAATATATATCAACATTTTTTTTACCATATTTTACAACTTGCAATTTACTAAAAAAAAAAACACTAAATAAGTATTAGGTTAAAATAATAAGTAAATACAAACGATTAAATAATTTATCAAAAGTCAAACCGCACCAAAAAAGAATCTTTCATTAATATTTTTGGATGTTAGCAAATTGACCGTAAATAACCGAATTGAAGAGTGGAACGAATCACTTTGTATAAGGGTATGAAAAACTCTTCCTAATAGATACATTTTAAAATAGCGAAATTGACGGCGATACATAACGGGTCAAAACAAACAATATCTACTAATAATGGGGTTGGAATGTTACATTAACTCATCACATTTGCTTCACAAACCTTAAATCATCGTTAATGTTTACAAATTTTTATCCAATATGCGTGTGTAAAATGCACTTTTTAATGACAAATTTAATAAACGACTCTTAGTAGAGGAGCATCCTTTTGAAAAGTGAAGCCAATTGGTGTTATAATTAAAGACTTAGAAGTAGAGGGAGGAGGATTGTTAAAGCAAAGTTGACTTTTAAAGAATACGTAATGATACAAATAGGAGAAAATGGGTAGTGGATGGATGAATGCTAAAAATGGCAAATGATAGAGAACCAATACCCATAAGCATTACCATTGCTTAAAACACAGCTATTTATATCAAAATAAAAAGTCTCAAAACCCACCCTAAAATGGACCACTCCTCCCAAAATTGCACCAAAAATATGTCCAAACTTTTATTTTGGTACCTCGTTCGAGAGTTGGCACTCGTTCATATCGGAATCTTTTGAAAACGACCACATTCAAAATTCTACACGCAATTCAATTCGCCTACGTGTGTATAAAAAAGTGGTGATTCGAAGTATATCAATTTTGTGATTCGTCTACGCATAGTTTAAATGGTCAAACATCAACACATTTCTTATAATATAATGTTCCAAACAATTTTTTTTTTCATTATTCTTATTTTTTACTCAAGCTCGATTCACTAATGATTTGTGTATGAATCCATTCGTTTAAATTTCAAGCTCAAGAAAAATAAAATAATTAAATTATTTGTAATTTGCCGTTAATTAATTGTTTAATATTAAAGTTTGTGAAATTTGATGTTACATGCTCAGATGATAATATATATTATCACATAACAACATATATAATTTAAAACGTTTATCCTAGTTCATGATAAGTGACATAGATTTAAAAGTTCGATTAAAGTTTGAAAAAAAAAACCATTTTCAAACTTTGGTTTAATTTTATAATGCAAAATTACTGTGATGAGAAATTAAGAATCAGACCATATCCTAAAAGAAAAAAAAAAAGTTAAAGATGCTCCGTGTATATGTTTGAAAGGGAAGGAAGGACATTTCTTTTGTGCATTCAATAGTAAAAATAGAAATGAAAATGATAAACGTTAGCATAATTAAAGTTTTTCATTCACTAATGATCGAAAGATGTAATCCAATTTTTTTAAAAAATAGTTTATAGTATAAAAGAAACTAAATGAACGTTTTTAATAATGTTCAAATCGTTCATTTGGATCATTATACTTTAAAAAATTGACTAATTTGATCTCTATCGTTAAAATTTCAATACAAATTTTTACGTCGTGGACACAACTTTATTGCTATATTTTAATAAAGGTAATGAATGAAGTGTTATACTTAAATTTTGATCCAAATAAAAAAATATCACTAACTAAAAGGGATGTTTTAAAATTATATAGCTAAAGTGAGTAAAAGTTTAAAATTTAAATATTTTAAAAGTATAGAGATTAATACAAAAAGAAAAAGAAGGAGGCTATTTTTTAATTTAATAAAAAAATAAAAATAAATTAAAAAAAGGGTTTTTTTTTTTAATGATTTTAAAGATGTGTAATTAAATGAGGATGAGAAGCGAGAATAAAGGGGAGAAGTACTTGGTGAAGATGAAGATTCGTGGCCCCAACGCCAAGCCGAAGGGCCGAAAGGTGCGGCTAAGGCCATTAGAGCTTTTCAGCTTTCTCTTTCACGTCCTCCAACAATCCCTATTTACTCTCATGCCAATTTTTATTTTTGTTTTATGATTTTACTTTATATCCACACACATTAATTAAGTCCCTAAAAATCAAATTTCGAGTGAAAAAAAAAAAAGTATTTAAATAAATTTCTGCGGAATTAACATTTATTTTTAAAACATTTTTTAATAATTTAATAAAAGGACAAGAAGCTGTAACATATAAGGAAAAAAATACAATAATTTGTTTAAGCTACATTATGATAATAAATGAGCAATAAGTCAAGTCATGCCCACTTTTCAATAAATTAGATTCGAATAGCAATTATTTATTTGTCGATAATTTGTTAAAACTAGATGGATCCGATGAGATATTATTTTTGTCATGTTACATGACTAAAATCATAATCTAAAATTTTATATTACACAAACAAAATTTTTTCTCATAAATCTAGACCAAATTTGAGTAAAACCGATCAGAATCATATAAATTTTTTATTTTTAAATTAAGTATACGAATTTTTCAATGAAGCATGTAAGTGAGGGTAAGACATCGAAGAAAGACCTAAACGTTCAATTATATAAACAATATATATTAAGTATGCAACGTAGTCGAGTCAAAATTCTAAAATTTGGACTGAATTTAAGACGTGGATTGCTGCATGTTTATCGAGATATTTTATTTTATAATTTTATATGATCCCACTCAGGCAAGAGAGAGTGAAATCATTTCTTCCCAAATAGGCTACATCCATTGTATGGACAAGGATAACTTTAATGAATTAAGAGTGTACTTTTAAGGGTAAAAAAAAAAAATATTTTTATACTTTTAAATGTTGATTTAAATTAATGCATATAATATAGTATTTCATGTCCCTAATGCGATTCCCGTATAATATTTCTGACAAATTGTTCATTTCCCTTATGGACTAATATTTTTAATATAGTTTTTTGTATTACTTGTTTTGATTTTAATGTTCAAATAAATTACAAAAAGTTTAAATAGAAAGTTAGAAACCCTACGTCTTCAGAATTTAAAACGTGATATAGATGTGTTAAATTTATAGATTTAACTAAAAAAAAAAACAATAAAATAAAAAAATTATAAGCAATTTACTGAAAAAGGACCCATCATAAAGAAAGGATAATCTTTGATGGGTTAGTTAATATTAATAAATATAATAATAATTTAAAATATTAATTGAAAAGAGCGGGAGAAAAAAAAGAAAAAAAAAAAAGAAAAGAAAGTCCGACAATAATTAAAAAGAAAAATTCTAGGGTTTCCGACAAATAATACAATCCAATCCATAGACAAAGCAGAAGGATTTGGGAGGACTTTAGCCGCTCTACTCAGACATCCTTTTCTCTCTCTGCTCCATTATGAGAGTCGATGAAGAGCGTGAAGCACGCGCCTATGAAGGCAATATAATACAAGAGGTCTAGGGGCGTTTTTAATGAATTTCTAGCCTTTTTATTTTCTATATATTTTTTATAATTATATATGTTTAAAATGATAATATAATAATCTTGAAAAACAAAAAATTAAAATTAAAATAATTATCATTTAAAAAGTGTTTAAACACGTAAAAAATTATGATAAACAAAAGTGTTTATACCTTGTCTCTCTGCTTTATTTCTCTCCCTACAATTGTGTGTTATTATTGGGGAGAGAGAGAGAGAGAAAAAGGGTNGAGATTAAGAACAAAAAAAAAAAAAAAAAAAAAAAAAAAAAAAAAACAGAAAGAAGAAGAGAAATGGAAGGTGGAGAAGAAAGGGAGATGACGACGGGGGAGATCAAATGAACGGCAGAGTCTCCCATTTCTTCTTCTCTCTCTCTCTCTCTCTCTCTCTCTCCCATAAACTCCACTTTTTTTTGTGCTCCACCAAAAAGCCAAAGTCTGTGGCAGTAATCAGCGAGCAGCGGAAGAGGAAGCAGAAGCAGTAGCAGAAGCAGTAGCAGAAGCAGAAGCGGCACAGCAGAAGCAGCAGCATTCCATCCGGTGCTTAATACAAAAGAGAATGAAGATTATAAAAGGCTCCAAGAACCCAACCCATCTCTGCTAATTTTGCCTTTTGTTTTTCTTTTTAATCCCTAAAAAAAAAAAAAAAACAAAAAACAAAAAACAAAGAAAAAAATCTCCCCCTTCTTCCCTCCTTTTTCTGTCTACAAAATCTCTCTGCTAGAAATTCAGAGAGACCCCACATCCATATAACGCCTACATAGATTGAGTTCCACGATCCCAAATCTTTTTCTTCAAACCCCAAACCCAAACCGTATATATTTTCCCCTCATTTTCCCAATTTCTTTTGTTTCCATCTCAATTTTATATTTATTTTTATCATTTCTTATCTTGTTTTTCCATATATAAACCCATCCGCCTTCAGTTGTGGCTACTACAAGGAGGTTACCTTCTGATTCCGGTGCTTTTGCTGACTGGGCGGCTCCGTCTTCCTCCGCCGGCCGCGCTCCCCCTGATGACCTCTCTCTTGGCTTCAATGCCGCTCCTGCTGTCGCGCCACCTGCCGGACCCCCTGCCCCTATGTGGTCCGCCGCGGCTGCTGCTCAGAGGTCTCTCAATTATGGCCTCGGATCGGAGATGGGAATGGTCGGGTTACGAGATGTGTATGTTGTCGCTCCGGCTGCCTCTTTTAATCCAAATCCTCACCATCACGACCCTAATCTCATCTCTGATGATCATTCACTTGCCGTCTCTAACTCCGCCACCGCCCTCGGTGTCGGAGTAGGCGTCGGTGTTATTCCGCTTCTCACTGCTGGCCCCTGCCTCGGCGTTGAGGAGGATAATCTCTTGGGTAGTCGGAGTGGTAGCAGAGGCGGAGGGATTCAGCTATGGCAGCAGAATCACCAATCGACGCAACATTATTTGAAGAAAACGCCGTCGTCTTCTCTCGACCATCACCTCCATAATGCCTCCGGTACGAACAACGACCTTATCGGAGGAGGAATCGGCGTCTTTGGCGGTTTAGCTTCGTCGTCCTCGGCGACGACCACGTGCCAGGACTGTGGGAACCAAGCGAAGAAAGATTGTAGTCGTGGACGCTGCAGAACTTGTTGTCGAAGCCGAGGGTTCGATTGCGCGACTCACGTGAAGAGCACGTGGGTTCCTGCAGCCCGTCGGAGAGAGCGACAGCTCATGGCCATCACCGGAACCGCCGCAGACGGCTCTTCAGGTTCCGCCTCCGGCACAAAGAAACCGAGGCTTATAGCCTCGCAAACCACTTCTCACACTTCCACATCCAACACCACTCCTCCAGGAAGCATCGACACGAGCTCCAGTCATCAAGGTAAGAATAATTGCCCCAAAATTTAGGGTTCCTTGTTTTTCGGCGTTTTCCCCCCATAAACTACGGGTATTTTTTTATTCGTCGAATCGTTTGGTTCAGATGCAGGATTTAAAGAGGAATTACCAGGCCAAATACGTGCACCGGCGGTTTTCAAGTGCGTGAGAGTGACGGCGGTGGATGACGGCGAGGATGAGTACGCGTATCAAGCAGTCGTGAAGATCGGGGGCCATGTTTTCAAAGGATTTTTGTACGATCAAGGCGTTGAAGCCGGAGATGGCTTTCCTAATGTATCGGAACTGAATTTGAGCGACGGCGGCGGTGGAAGCAGAAATAATCGGAATGGTTCTTCTTCTGCTCCGTTTGTCGATCCATCGGATGTTTACAACGCGGCCGCCTCCGGCAATGGTGGTGCTCCAGGTTTTCTCGGTGGTTCAAACTATGGTAATCAAATCCGCTGATATATTTTATTCTAATTTTCTTAACGGTTCAAGGTTCTTCCCAGAATCAATCGGCAGCCAAGGATCTGCAACTGTGTAATCTCATCGGACTCTTCTTCCTTTTCTACTAACCCAATTTTCCCTTGAATCCAATTTATTTATGTCTCAAAATCTTCTTGGACTGATTCAGATTGTGTATATCTCACTTCTTTCAACATATTCTCCTTACTCAATATTCAACTCTTTTCATGCCATTGATCTTTCAGCTTCCATTATTGATCTCTCAATTATTTATTCTATTATTTTTTTGTGCTTGATGCAAATTTGTTGGTTTCTGTTCTTGATTATAATCTCATTATCATAGGTATTGACTGCCTGAATGCTTCCCGTTACAGTGCCTCGATTTTTCTATGCCCCTCTTGATTCTTTTCTTGATTAGCAATTCTTGTTCTCTTGGCTAAATCTACAGCGGTAGCTGTTCATTAGTTTAATATTAAAATCAGTTGTGATGATCATAGGGACGTGAGCCACCTTATCTCTTTTGTTCATGCTTGTCTTGTGTGCGCTTACTGTTCGCCATGTGACTGACAAAGTTCTTGTTTTCTCTTGATGGGTATGGACATATATTCCTAACTAGTTTGGCCCTTTTCTATTTGGTTGAGTTTTGTTCTTTATGAAAGACTGCTAGTTCAAGTGAGCTGCAAATGCTGAATTTCATTGTTAGGTACTGGATTTAAGTCTTTGGTTTCATAGGCTGCTGAGGTGTCAGCAATCATAAGCTTGAGAAAATGAGAACATTAAGAACGATGTCTTTGTCACTTTACTGATTGTGAGATCCACATCTTTTGGATAGAGGAACGTAGCATTCCTTAGATCAGTGTAGAGAGAGGAACGAAAAGGATGTGGAAGCCTCTCCCGGTAAATGCATTTTAAGACCTTGAGGGGAAGCTCTAAAGTGAATGCCTAAATTCGGATAATATCTACTAGCGGTGGGCTTGGGCTGTTACAAATGTCATCAGAGCTAGTCATCGGATGGTGCGAGACAATTGACGGAGTAAGGTTAGACCTCTCTGTAGTAGACACGGTTTAAAACCGTGAGGCTAATGACAATACGTAACGGGCAAAAACGGACAACATTTGCTAACAGTGAGTTTGGTCCGTTATACTGTTCCACTTCTTTTAGTCCACTGGCTTGACATCTATATTCTTCCTTCTTTTTGAGATCTATGTTTTTTCCTTCTCCTCTTTAGAATCTAAGTCTTGGAACCACCATTTTTCGAACACCGATTCACGTTTTAGTTGGTCGTCTAGACACCGAATTCGTTTCTGTTCTAAAGGATTTTGCATGTGGGTTGTTTGAACGAATGCTTTTCCTCGTTGCTGATGATAACCTAAGATGTTGAATTATTGTAGTTGTTTAAGGCACCTTGCCGGGCTTTGAATACTGACATTGAATGCTTGCATTATATGTGCTAAGAAGTGGTTAGACTGTCTCCATAGATGTCTTCTCAAATATTTATTGCATTATTTATGGCTTTTGGAACAATATTTACGTTTCCAGAACTGCAAATTCAGATTGCTGTGTCCGTATACGAGCATAGCGTGGGCACTGCCAGGCAACTGTAAGGAATTTAGGGATTCAAAGCTCCCTCCATAACCAAAGATAAGTATACGGATTTCTGCTGTTTTTTTTGCCCCTTTGTCTCTTTTGGATTTAATATGTTAGTGGTTAGTTCCACCTTTTGTTTCTTTTAGATGCATAAAATACTGCCATTATTCACCACAATTTCTGGTTTCAGCCAATCATTATCCTTTTTAGTTTTTTTTTTTAATTTTTTTGAAAAATAATTTGGATTGTATAATAAATTATTGCTTGCTGCCTTGCTTCCATTCTTTTTTAGTTGTTGTCTTTGATATCTTTATTTATTTATTAAAAAATTTCTTTAATTTTTTGTGGTTTCTTTTTGCATGGAAATGATATTATTTATGGTTTATGAACTGAAGAAGGTGAAAATGGCAACTAAATCGTATATGGAGAGTGTTTGGGGTTAAAATCTCTTTATTAGGTACAAAATCTCGAAATTAATTTTTTTTAGGTAATTTTGATGATTTTTAAATTTCGTAATTTATATGTTTTCATTTTTTTTTAGTGCACAAACGAACAAATGTCGTAATTTTCTGAGGGCACATTATTAGAACTTTTTGGATTTTTTTTATTAATTTTGTTTTTTTAATATTTATGTTCTCGTGAGACGGTTTCCCTGTCCTCCAAACATTTGAATGCGAAAAGATTTGCAGAATTTCCATGTTTAGGGTTTTTATAACTAATTTGTTTCGAAGTCTTTTTTACTTTCCTTTTTTTCTCCTCTTACAGTCTTACACGTCATTTAGTGATATGATAATTTAATTTTATTTATTTTTAATTGATTTTTGAAAAATATAAAAGGTCGAATTTCGAATCCTTGCTCATTTTGGTTGTACTTACTACATACGTTTTGTTTTCCCTTCCTCGTCCATCTCTTCTCTCTATCTTTCACTGATGAGTGATCCATTTTCTTTTTCCCTCCAATACCGAGAGATCGGTTCGATCTTTTGCATTTCGTCACTTCTATAATGTTGTATATAGATCGAGTACTCGTCGTCGTAGAACAGACGATTGCGGCTCATTTCGTTTCAGTTCTGCTGGAACCACCGCGATCGACGATCTCTGTAGGTTTTTCGGCGATTGACGAGGTTTACAGGTACGCTTCTCACGTATTAGTATTTAGTAATTACTTTTATCGATAGGTTTGAGGCGTTTTACATATGTTTTGGAACTGATCGGAAAATTTATGAAAATAAAAAATCATGAAATCGTACTTTTAGTGGTTGTTTCTGAGTTCCTATGCGAAAAGGAAAAGTTAGTTACAGTGTTGTGAGGGATGGAAACAAGGAGTGGATGAACAGACAGATAACAATAGGCGTGACATGAAAGGAAGAGTCGGAGGGCTGTCTGTTTCATTTCTCTCTAATCTATTCCTAGAGATCGGTTCGATCTTCCACATTTCTCCTACTCTATAGTGTTCTCTCTAGATCGTGTCCTGGTCGTCGTATAGAATTGTTGCTCATTTTGCTTCAGTTTTGGTGGAACTACCGCCTGATTGTGCGAATAGTGACGACTACGGTCTCTGTAGGTTCTCCTGCGTTCAGCGAGGATTTCAGGTACGCTTCTCGCGTGTTAGTATTTAGTGATTACTTTTCTCGATCGTCTGAGGCGTTTTCCATACGTTCTGGAACTGATCGAGAAATTTACGGATAGAAAAAACGTGAAATCATACTTTTGTCGGTTGTGTCCGAGTTCCAATGCGACAAGGAAAAGTTAGTTTCAGTGTTGTGAGGGATGGAAACAAGGAGTGGACGAGCAGAAAAGGATAGGCATGACATGAAAGGAAGAGTCGGAGAGTTGTCTATTTCCTTTTTCTCTCTAATCTATTCCTAGAGGTCGGTTGGATCTTCCACATTTCTCCTATTCTATAGTGTTCTCTCTAGATGGAGTCTTCGTCGTCGTAAAATAGCCTATTACTAATTTCGCTTGAGTTTTGGTGGAACCACTGCCTGATTGTGCGAATAGTGACGATTACGGTCTATGTAGGTTCTCCGGCGTTCAGGGAGGATTTCAGCTACGCTTCTCGCGTGGTAGTATTTAGTGAATTACTTTTGTCGGTCGTTTGAGGCGTTTTCCATACGCTCTGGAACTGATCGAGAAATTTACGTAAAGAAAAAACGTGAAATCATACTTCTGTCGGTTTTGTCCGAGTTCCAATGCGACAAGGAAAAGTTAGTTTGAGTGTCGAGGGACGGAAACAAGGAGTGGACGAGCAGAAAAGGATAGGCATGACATGAAAGGAAGAGTCGGAGAGTTGTCTATTTCCTCTTTCTCTCTAATCTATTCCTAGAGATCGGTTCGATCTTCCACATTTCTCCTATTCTATAATGTCCTCTCTAAATCAAGTCCTCGTCGTAGAATAGCCTATTGCGACTCATTTCGCTTTAGATTTGGTGGAACCACTGCCTGATGGTTCGAATAGTGACGACTACGGTCTCTGTAGGTTCTACGGCGTTCAGTGAGGATTCAGGTACGCTTCTTGCGTGTTAGTATTTAGTAATCACTTTTCTCAATCGTTTGAGGTGTCTTGCATGCGTTCTTGATCTGTTCGAGAAATTTACGAAAAAAAAAATCGTGAAATCATACATTTGTCGGTTGTCTGAGTTCCGCGAAAAGGAAAAGTTAGTTTCAGTGTTGTGAGGGATGGAAACAAGTACTGGATGAGAAGAAAAGGATTGGTATGGCATGAAAGGATGAGTGGGAGGGCAAGTCTAAGCACACATTTTTGGAGGTTCAAGTAAAAGTAGGAGTTAAGCCTCTCCAGACCTTAAAACTTTGCTGTTTGTTTGGCCTTTTGCAATGCCATGAAATCTGGCTATCTGAGCAGGAGAATCTTCACTGCTTCCGTCACTTCTGTTCACAGCCTTCCCGCTGTCATCACTTTTATTTTTCTTTCTTTTTTTTCTTAAAATTTATATTTCAGTTAACAAGAATTTTAGCCTTACATGCATTTGCATCCATAGAAAGTAACGAATGAATGGTGCAGTCATTGGAGGAAAGTTGTATACTATCCTTTTGTAGGTTTTGATTTTTCTAATTATTTTCGTTGCCTATCGGATTCCTTATTTCTTTACACTTGAATTTTTAAATAAAAGATTTAATAAATCTTTCGTTGATGATTGAATAAAGATAAACAAGGCTTTGGTCGTTAAATTTATCACTTCATACTTTGCATGTGTGATCATATGAATTCCCATATGAATTCCTTTGGTCGTTGAATTTATCACTTCATACTTAGCATGTGTGATCATATGAATTCGAATTCTTGTTTTTGACAAGCTATTTTTCTTTGATTTTTTTCCATGAAATATTGATTTTTTTTTTACTCCGAAAAACAGTTTTAATAAGTATGATTAATTAATGAAACATATGATGAATTCATGCGTGATCGTATGACTATCGACACTTTTATATAAATTCAATTGGCTACTATCGGTTACAATTTTTTTAGAAAAATTATTTTTAGTCAGGGAACTTTTAACAATTTAAATGCAAATTTTAACTACTTCGGGGGTTAATTTGTGTTTGACAAGCCAAAAGATCTATGCCAAGGAATTTGAAATCAGAATAAAAAATTTCTCTCGTATTCGGTAGAAAACAAAATCCTCTACATTAACTGACTTTGACTTCCGAACCTCTAATCCTGGACTCGTCCTCGTCGGTCATGTTCTTTTTTTTCTTTTTTCTTTTTTTTCTCATTATTGTTTTCGTACTTAATATTTTGGCTGAATGCACATTATGATACACTTTGTTACTCAAGTCAATTTACTCAACCGTTTATAATTCTATAATTTATCAACCTTGAGGTACAGATCATTCGTAAACAAAAACTAAATATATGCCGACATAAAACTACTCCGACCCAATGTTTAGGTAAATTAATTTTTATACACGGCCATTTTGTGTACAAATTAGTTTGAAGAGGTAAGAAACCAAATAAGCTAAAACCCAACATTTTTTTTCATTAATAATTTATTTTACAATATTTCAAAATAAAATATGATTTCAAGTAATAGTCATGGATACATGAGAATTGATTTTTATCTGTTTTAAGTTGAAAACATGATAAATAACCAGATTTAAATGGTATGGTTGGATGCCTCTTTTAATATGAAAGGTCAAATGCAGAAGACAGATTTTCAAAAATAATGCTTGTAACAGAATTTTTTTAAAAATAGTTTTAGCACCCTTGTTACCATTTCAGGTAATCAGTCTGTGTCCACAGAAAAGGAGATTCAGGGGTTGTTATAAAACAAAGAAATAAAATATATTTTGAAAATACTAATCAATAAAAATAAAGATTTGGGTGAAAAAAAAAAAAAAACTAGATGTTAATTACTTTTATATCCACGATCGGCTATATAAATAAAATAAAAGTAAATTCCCTTTATGCCTTCCATTGCGTACTTTTATATAATATAATTTTTGAGAAATAACTGGATATCTAATTAAAACATTCAAAATTAAAAAGAAAGTAATTGGGGTATTCAAAAGGAGATGGATGCTTAATTTTTAGTTTCAAGTAATTTGAAACTCTAAATAAGAGTTACTGGGTGGAGAAGTGCAAAATAAGAGGGAAGCATATTTCTGATCCTAAGACTGAGAAATTTTCCTACTTATTAAGCAAATAAATAATAAAAAAAAGTCGAATTCCCTCACCTATGTTTCCATACTTGAAACACTGATGCCCGTGAGCTCGATTTGCGCCACTGCCGTGTTGATCGCGTCAATTACATCCATTTTCCCCCGTGTCAGAGCTTCATCCATGGGAGTTTTCTCATGGCTATACACAAATATAATGTTTAAAATTTTACATAATGTTTTTATTAAATCTGTCATCTAGTTATAAAATATAACATACCTGTTCAATAGGCTAACATTTGCTCCTGACAAGATCAACTTCTTAACCACCTAAAGGAATGAGTGAACAAGATGAGAAATATAATTTTTGCGATAAAATTAAGTTAAATGACAAGTTTAGTCTAAAAACTATAATAAGTGTCTAATAAGTTTCTAAATTTTCTAAATTTTCTATTTCAAATCCAACTTATCAAATAAAACTTTTACTTATCCAAAATTATGACCCAATGAATTAGAAGTTTAAAAATTCTTTTAATAAAACAAAAATCAATTTTATGGTTAGTAGGTTTGAAAATTCAGAAAATGTTGAGTAAACAAACAATCTATCAACTACAAAATTGAAAGTTTTAATGTTTTAGTGTTCTATTTGATACGTTTAAAGTTCTTGAACTTATCCTTGAAGTTCGGAGATATATAAGATATGAAAAATCAGAAACTAAACCTAGAAATTAGCTATAGAATTTAGAGCATTACCTCAATATGCCCATTCAGACATGCCCAATGAAGTGGTGTATTCTTCTCCGCATTCAAAGCATTCACATCCTGCTCACACTCGAAGAAGTTAGAAATAAGATTGGAGGGTCAAGATTGCATGGGTAAAATTCGCTGAATCCAATCACAGGATTTAAAATGATAAGTTACAATTGCCATTTTCATCAACAGAAGATTAAAATAAATTGGGAAGATACAGAGTAAGGCAAGTCGGTGACAAACATACAAGTGAACAAACTGAATTGAACTGTATCCAGTATAAAACACTACAACAGAATATATTTAATGGGACTAGAGTCGTTGGAGAAATAACCAAGTTCAAATCAATCAGACAAAAGGAATTGTAGCGGTCCAAATTTATTAACTAAATAGTTCAACAGCCAGAATGACGACAAGAATGATGATGATACGGTAATATAATCATCATTATGGATAACACAGATGCATGGAAAACTGATGCAAGGAGCTGTTTCTTGAGAAAGGCTAACCCCTCTGTCCACTATTAGTCAGTGGAGAAAAATAGATAACCCAAGCAGCAGGTAAAATTACAAGTAGATATCTTACCACTCCCTTACTTATGAGAAACTCCACTATCGAAAGATGTCCATTGGCAGCAGCCATGTGTAGAGCTACAATCAAATAACAGAGATTACAATGAAAGAGCTGACTTGATAGCATTCTCAATGACTCCATACTCATCGAATGGTCTAGAAATTAGCAAAATATTCTTACACCCAAAACAAAATCAATGAAGTTCACATCTGAGAACCTCGACTAACTAAAAAATTGTTGTTTGTAAATTGAATTACAAAATATACCAGGACTGAAAGTATGAGTATGTTCAATAGAGTAAAAGTCCCCATTCAATAGCCATCTTGTTTATGATTTTTTCTGTTTTAAAATATTGCTTGTTCCTTAAACGCTTTTGATTAGGCGTTTCACATTTCTTAAAAACACTCTTCAATTGTAAGCCAAAATTAAAAAAACAAAATCCAAAATGTAAGAACTACATTCTTTATTTTTTATTTTTTATTTTTTTTAGTTTCAAAATATTGGCTTCATATTTTAGAACGTTTCCAAAAATAGGTAACAAAACAAGAAAGCTATAAAAGAAAATAGTGTTTATGAGCTTAGTTTTCAAAAACAAAATGTTTATCAATTCAGCTTAAGTGTTTCGTAATAGGAACAAAAGCTTTAATTGAAATGTTGGAATAGCTGAGGGAACATAAGTCGTAGACTAAACTTGTTAAATCATCAAGCAACCTTTTTGGTTAACGAGTGATTTAACAAGGATATCAAAGTTTTCAACAAACCACTTCAACACTTCCCTCACTTATGGGATTGAAAATATGACATCATAGGGTTCGAACATAGGGCCTCATGCTCTAACTCCTACTCTGATACCATTTTGAATCACCAATCAATCATCTCATAAGCTTAGGCATTTTGTTTAATGGCGATTTAACAAAAACTCATAAAATAATTGGATTTCTATATCAAGCTATTGTGATGCACATAAATAAATTAAAAAAGCGTATTGTCAAATATTGAAGAAAAATACCAGTTCGGCCCTCGGAATCCTTGGAATCGAGGTGAACACCAGCAGAAGCAAGACTTACTACATCATCGACATCATTGTATCTCGCAGCCTGTCAAGTGACATCACAAAATCCAAGTCCTTCATTACTGGACCCTTAAATAACAAATATATAGATCAGTTTCTCAAATATGATGTACAAAGTTTCCAAAATCATTGCATAGGTGATCAATTTGCTAATCCACTGTATTCCTGTTGTTCGTCGTTTCCTTGGTCAAAATGCGAACCAAAATGCTCTCCATGACGTTCTATGACCTTATGATGACTTAAAATTGTAGAAACATAGCTTCTACCACGACACTTAACGCGGCAGAGTAGTGTTCATTTTAGATTCCTTATCATCGAATAGGAAACATCATTTTAGATTCCTTAGCATCGAATAGGAAACATCCGCATTTTCTAGAAATTTGCTTGTTATAATTCAAACCAAAAGCTTCAATGAACCGCAGATATTGTGTAAATTCCGAAAAATATAGAGAAGAATAACAGTCACATACGAATTTTTCATTTATGCTTTCTCGAGAATTGGTTGAGGACAAGTACTGAGCGACTTTTATTGCTATTTAAACATGTGGTATAAAAGATTGAAGGTTCACTGAACTTAAACGCGAATTCGTTTAAATGCACCAAGGAAAACTATATGAAAGATTGATAAGAAGATAAAGAGATATGAAAGGAAAACTATACGGAAGGAAAAGTGAACAAACCAGAAATAAATGATTTAATAAAGAAAGAGGATGAAGATTTTACATCAACCAGAGCTTCGATGTCATCCGTAGTCGTTCCCACGGTACTCTGCTCTTCCAATCGATTCTCTTCCACTACCATCGTGCTGCTGCTGAAGTCTCCAACGTGAGAATCCTTGACAATCTGGACTGTAACTCTTCCTGACGATCGCCTAATCAGTCTAACACTGTAAAGAGAAAGTGAACCAGAGAACACGCAGAAACCCTAAATCGGCGATTCTAGGAGAAGAGAGCGAAGCACCCACTGGTTGCAGCGTCAGAGCAAAGCGAGAGCTTGAGGCGTAATTCCCGCGTTACTGCCGCCTTTTAAGTTATATAGTTTTACCGGGTCACCCGACTCGATAGCCAACCCGAATGTCGGGCAGGCCGAACGTAACTATTTCATGGGCCCAATAAACTAATGGTATGGGCCGCTTATGGGAAAATATTAGGTCAGATCTTTCAGGGAAGAAAAAATATATAATTATCGAGAGATAAAATATTCTTTTGGGGCTAAGTATATGCATTGACAAAAAAAAAAAGATAAAATTATGTTTCTTGTCCCTCAATTTTTTAAAATAAATTTAATCGGTCCCTACTCCGTTTGCTATATTGTTTAGATATTTTTTCTATTTAAAATATAGAACATTTAAATTAAAAAAGTAACGATATTTCCTCTATCTTCTCTAATTCACTAATTAATCTTGATTAAGCGTTTGATTTATAGTGAGTGGTTTAACATGATATCTAAGTTTTGAACAGTTCACTTCAACAAGTGAAAATCAATATAAATTAGAAAGGAAATGACACTATAGAGTTTGAACATAAAAAAAATATATGTATATATTGTCAAAATGAATCGATTGTAAATCACCAACAAATAAAATAATTGGATTTCCAAATGAATCGATTGTAATGCACATAAAAAATATATGTATATATTGTCAAATATGGAAGGTAAGAAATACCAGTTCGGCCACCGGAATTCCTTGGTATCGAGACGAACACCAGCAGAAGCAAGGCGTGTTACATCATCTACATCATTGTATCTAGCAGCCTGTCAAGTGACATTACAACATTTAAGTCCTTCATTACTGGACCCTTAAAAATCACCAATATCTTGATCAATTTCACAAGTATGATGTACTACTTTCCTAAAATTATTTCATAGGCGAACAATTTGGAAATCCGGTGTTTTCGGAATTCAAGTTGTTCATACATTTCCTAGGTTACCATAGGAACGAAAATGCTATTCATAACGTTATATGACCTTACGATGACTTGAAATTGTAGAAACAATGCTTCTACCACTATACTAAACTCGGCAGATCAGTATTTGTTTTAGATTCCCTACCATCGCATAAGAAACATTCACATTTTCAAGAAATTTGCTAGTTGTAATTCAGACCAAAAGCTTCATTGAACCGCAGATATTGTGTGTGAATTCTGAGAAATATTGAAAAGGATAACAGCCACATAGGAATCTTTCACTTGTGAGTTTCTC
The DNA here is from genome assembly GCF_002738365.1 of Cucurbita moschata. Taxonomy (NCBI): domain Eukaryota; kingdom Viridiplantae; phylum Streptophyta; class Magnoliopsida; order Cucurbitales; family Cucurbitaceae; genus Cucurbita; species Cucurbita moschata. The sequence continues at coordinate 5,248,931 of NW_019268526.1, read as the reverse complement.
GAGAATTGTTCGAGTCCAATTACTAAGCGACTTTTATTGCCATTCAAGAATGTGGTATAAAAAATCCATGGTTCACTGAAGTTCAACGCGAATTCGTTTAAACGCACCACGTAAAACTCTATGAAAGATTGATAAGAAGATAAAAAGATATTCTGCAATGGAAGGAAGAGAGAACAAACCAGAAATAGAGGATTTGATACGGAAAGAGATTGAAGATTTTAAATCAACGAGAGCCTCGATGTCATTCATCGTTGTTTCCACGGTGCTCTGCTCTTCCGATCGATTCTCTTCCACCACCACCATCGTGCTGCCGCTGAAGTCTCCAACGCGAAGAATCCTTCGCAATCTGGAATGTAACTCTCTCTGACGATCTCCTAATCAGTTTAACACAGTAAAGGGAGAGTGAACCATAGAACACGCAGAAACCCTAAATCAGATATTCTAGGAGAAGAGAATGAGCAGCTACTGGTTACAGCGTCAGAGAGAAGCTAATAGCTTGAGGCGCAAATTCCCGCCTTATTGCCGCCTTGCAAGTTCTATAGTTTGTATCGGATCATCCGACTCGATAACCGACCCGAATGTCGGGCACGCCGAAGGCGGCAACTATTTCATGGGCTCAATTTTATTGGGCCGTAAGCTAATGGCCTGGGCCGCCTTTTACGTCGGGATTTACCGCGAGAAATAAAATATTTTTTGGGCTAAACATATGCAAATAATAATAATAATAAATAAAACCCATAAAAAATGAGAAGTTTGAATTTTTTTATTCTTTCCGCGTTAAACTTAAAAAGAAATAATTTTTAAAATTTTTAAGAATATTTCCCTTTATAAACGTGAGATATGAATTATTTTACTTTTTTGATAATTGACATGTATTTATTGAAAATTCAATTCTAGCTGTTATATTCAAAATATAAAAAAAAAAAAAAATGTTTTATTAAAGGGAAAAATTATATTCACCGAATGGATGGGAAAACCCCAATGTCGGTTGAAGCTAAATTACGTAAAAAGGTTTAGAATAAAACAATGGAAGTAATTTGGGTCAAAAGAAATCAAATTTGACTATGAACATATAACCCTGAACTTAATATAAAAGAGGCTTCATCTTCACAAGTTCTCAAAATTTTCACCAAGAACTCTTTGGATCTCGAGTAGATAATATTTTCGAGCATCTGTTATTTTCTCTTCTGGTTCGGAATAATTATCAGCATCGCCTTTCTTTTCAAAGTTTTGATTTGTGCTGAAGAACTGTTCGCGTCCTGTGTAATCTAAAGCGAGAAAGATCGGAGGAGAAACCCTCGCGTACTCGCTATGACTTCTTCCGGAATCTCTCTCAAAAGCGCCGAATTGTCAGATGCCGTTCAAGACCTGAAAGTTTGCGATCAGGTTTTATTCTTTCTCTTCATTTCGAAGTTGATATACTTTCACGAACTTTCTTTATCGTAGAAAATCAGCTGCGTAAAACTTGGCGTGGGAATGGTTGTCTCCGATTTGTGTTGAGAGTTTTAATTAGAAGATTTGTGTTGATTTAGTCTTGTTGTCATTCATTTTCAAGATTTGCTTTTCTGGGGGGCTAATTGAAGTCTGAGATCGTCGGTTCAGTCTTGTTTTCTTTCATTGTCTAGATTACGCACATCGGGAGGCTTGTTTTCTGCGTTTATCATCTAGGAAGAATATGGTTAAAACGAATTGAATTCATGTTTGTACGATAAGAAGCAGAAGCAATTGTTTATGTTTATCCGACTGCCAGTTTGAATTGCTTCGTCTCCCCCTTGCGAATTTGGTCGATCTCCGGCGCATGCTTATTTATTTTATGAAAACCTTCCCCTGTTGCAGTCAGAGTTGCATATCTATGATTTTGTTGGTCTTTTTTCAATTATTTGCGCATACATACTTCGAGGATTGCTAACTTGCTGTACTTGCACGTTCAGGTGGAAATGTGGAAGAAGTTAGAAATCCAAGGGACGGGGCATGGGAGCCATGATGGCGCCTGTGCAATTTGTTTAAATAAAATATCCCTGCCAGAAACTGCTTTAGTTAGAGGTTGCGAACACGCCTATTGGTTAGTTCTAATTGATTAATCGTTTGTCTACTAATTAATGTTTTTTATGGAATGACTTTCACCTGCTTCAATACATTAGGTAATTGTTGATCTGTTTCTTTCCAGTATTTGTATGGGAATCCTTTTTGCAGTCAAATGTTGAAGTTCTATAGATGGTGTAATTCTAATGCCTGCTTTTATCATTTATATTTCATTTTGTTGCGACTATATGCTTGTAATGGAGATGGAGTGTAAAGTTCTTGCGAACATATATTCCTGGGACTCTGCTAAACTTTGTGGGAGAAAATTCAATGTATCCATATTGTCTTTTGTGCAATGTTTCTAATATTACTCGAGGTTGTTCGGATTTAATTGAAGAGGTATGCTGTTCTAGGCTTATAACCAAAGCATCTTGGAGTTAGGAAATTGTATGGTACTGAGCCTAATGGTTAATCTATAGTTTGATGTTCTTTGAAAGTTATGTCAGAAACTAGCAGAAGTCATTGTATAGAAGTTAAAATGCTTGCTTGTTTGGACTTGGATAGAAGTTTGTTGTTCTTTGAAGCATTAGAAATTTTGTCCTTGTGTTGTTTGTGGAATGAAGGTGACCTTTTATAGCTGTGCATATGGGCGTTGTCTTATTTTGTTTCATCTTTCTTTAACTTTCATGAAGTACGACTTGCATCCTTCGATGGGCTTCATACACTCAAAAACCCACCTGTCCGCAATGTAAACATCCATTCGAGTTCCTGATTGTGCATCGATCTCTTGACGGGAGGTATGTCCATTCATCGTTCTATGGACCTTTGATAGTTTAGAGTTTGAACTCTAGGTGGCCTGGTATCCTTTTTAAGTTACTGTTCTTACTATATATTGCTTGTGCATTGTTTAGCATCCATGACTATATGTTTGAGGAGAGCGTATGCCTACTTCTGAGAGCTTCGTGGTATGAGCCACTGATCGTTAAAGATCGGGAGGAAACCTATGATGATCCTGAGGAGTACTATCCTTACGAGGATCAGGACGAAGAGCTTGAGGAAGCTTACCTGGGTGCTTCGCCAAGTCTCCGAATCGGCAATCGGAGGTGGGGAGACAATGGATACGTGAGGGCAGGTCGACAAGAAGCCCGACCAGTTTTAAGGCCAGAGTTTTCTGGAGCTAGCTCATCACGGGAGCCTACGACAAAAGATGCTTCCAAGGATAAAACAGGTCGACGAGCTAAAAGGGCATTGAAACGGGAAGCTGCTGATAAAGCTGCAGCAGCTAAGCATCAAGAACATTTAGCTAGGTTTGGCCTGAATTAACTTAATGTCGAGCTCCTGTATAGAAATAAGCCCTGCGCTTGACCGTGTGTACAGTTTCTAAGGTTCATTTTAGTTTGCTGGGCGATGTGCCTTACCAGATGCTGGGAGCTCCAAAGAAATCTAAGATGGAGATCATAAATACCTACGAGGTGTACCATTGAATTCTTTATATTATAAACATTGGCTCTCAAAAGTAATCATAAAAGTATTAAGACTTTATCAATCTCTTATTTTTTTTTAGTTGGGAGTGAGTTCCACCTTGTTAATTTAAGTGAGGAATACTATTTCCATTAGTACGAGGTCAGGAATACTATTTCCATTAGTACGAGGTCGGGGAAGTCCAAAGCAAAGCCATGAGAGCTTATGTCCAAAGTGGACAATATCAAACCATTGTGGAGATATGTGATTCCTGTCCAATATCATACCATTGTGGAGATATGTGATTCCTAACCGGGTATCAGAGTCATGCCCTAAACTTAACTATATCAATAAAATTCTCAAATATCAAACAAAGAATTGCTGACAGGTATCTTTCTCCATGTCAATAGAATTCCTCAAATATCAAACAAAGAATTGCTGATAGGGTATCTTTTAGTGTTTGCTTTTCCGTATGAAATTTTAGTGTTTGCTTTTCCGTATGAAATTAAGTGGAAGAAGTTTGTCTATTAACAATTTGGCTAAATTTGTCCTCATTTTATCAAACTTGTTTGAATTAAATTCATCCACCCAACATTCATTAAATGGATAGTTTTTAGATAATTTGCAGAGGATATGAACTATACAAATTATACAAATATATTATTTATTTCTCTCTCAGATATACTTTCATCTGTCACATTTTTCATGAACCTAAAAACGATATATAAAACTGAAAAAACGTTGAGCTTTCGTGCAGATCACTCCGAAAATTGTGTTGGCCTTACTCGGCCGCAGCAGCCTTCCGGATCCGAACAAGGTTAAAAAAATTTAGGCCAATTTTCCTTTAAATTCAAATAATCCCACAAATAATCCCAAACAAGAATAGTCAAGATACATGTCTGCTCACCAATAAGACCAACTTCTTCATCAACCAAAGATTTTTAAATATCACCTCAAAAATCTCGTCTTGCAATCAACCCTGGTTGGTCCAACTAATAATCCCAAGCTCTCCTTCACTCTCAATGAGCCTTGTAGCCATGAAAATCCCTGCACAAGTTTGAGCTTGAGATCACCAAACAATGGCGGTTTGCTTTCAAAAACGATGCATTACAGACGATTCAACCACCCTCTTCTCAACATCCAACTCGCCGGAGGAAACCACCAGTGTTTCCTCCTCTTCTTCCCACCACCACTCCCCACCGTTACCCACTGCTTCCATTTCCATTAAGAAACTCTCTGTCAGGAATCTCTCATTTTCTGTTCTTCCAAAAAGTTCATTTCCCGACCTGATTCGAAGACCCAAACCCATTAACGTTCTCAGCTCTGTCTCATTTACAGCAAGAAGTTCTCAAGTTCTCGCCATTGTTGGCCCAAGTGGAACCGGCAAATCTTCTCTGCTCAGAATTCTATCAGGGAGAGTGAAAGAGAAGGATTTCAACCCCAAATCGATCTTAATTAACAATCAAACGATGAAAAGTCCTGAGCAATTGAGGAAGTTATGTGGGTTCGTGACACAAGAAGACAATTTGCTTCCTCTTCTGACTGTAAGAGAAACCATGATGTTCATGGCCAAGTTGAGGCTCAGGGAATTGGGTTCAGAAGAGATAGAAGAAAGAGTAGAGAGATTGATGCAGGAGCTTGGATTGGTTCATGTGGCAGACAGTTTTGTAGGAGATGAAGAGAAGAGAGGGGTATCTGGAGGGGAAAGGAAAAGGGTCTCAATTGGAGTTGAAATGATCCATGATCCACCAATTCTTCTCCTTGATGAACCAACTTCAGGCTTAGACAGCACTTCCGCCCTTCAAGTTATTGAGCTTCTCTCTTCAATGGCTACAACTAAACAAAGAACAGTGATTCTTTCAATCCATCAACCAGGCTACAGAATCCTCCAATACATTTCCAAGTTCTTGATTCTATCCCATGGTTTAACAGTTCATTTTGGAAGCCTCAAATCACTGGAAAAGAGGATCGGTGAAATGGGAATTCAAATCCCAATTCAATTGAATGCCCTAGAATTTGCTATGGAAATCATTGATAAACTGAAAGAAGAAGAAGAAGAAGAAGAAGAAGAAACCCAGCTCTCCTCCTCCCCAGATTGGCCAGAAGAAGCCATTGAAAGAGTTCAACAAGATAACAATACCAGCAAACAGATATCATTCTTTTCCACATCAAATTTCCTAGAGATTATGATTCTTTGCTCAAGATTCTGGTTGTTATTATACAGAACAAAGCAGCTATTTCTAGGAAGAACATTGCAAGCCATTGTTGGAGGAATAGGGCTCGGAAGTGTTTACCTGAGAGTGAAAAGAGATGAAGAAGGAGTTGCAGAAAGATTAGGGCTCTTTGCTTTCAGTCTCAGTTTGCTTCTCTCTTCCACAGTTGAATGTCTCCCCATTTTCCTCCAAGAACGAAGGGTTTTAATGAAAGAAGCCTCAAGAGGAGTCTACAGAATCTCCTCTTACATGATAGCCAACACCGTCGTCTTCCTTCCATTTTTGCTCGCCGTCGCCGTTTTCTTCGCCGCTCCAGTCTATTGGCTCGTAGGGCTAAATCCGTCGATCGAGGCCTTCGCCTTCTTCACGTTCGTCGTTTGGCTCATCGTAATGATGGCTAGTTCGTTGGTGCTCTTCCTCAGCGCCATTTCGCCGGATTTCATCACCGGAAACTCCTTGATCTGCACCGTCCTAGGCGGATTCTTCCTCTTCTCTGGCTACTTCATTCCGAAACAGAACATTCCGAGATTTTGGATGTTCATGTACTACATCTCCCTGTATCGGTACCCTTTGGAGGCGATGCTAGTGAATGAATATTGGAATGCTAAATTGGAGTGTTTCTCGTGGATTGATCAAGCGCGGCGACCGGTCTGCGTTCTCACCGGCGACGATGTGCTGAAGAACGCAGGACTTGATGGGGATATTCGTTGGATGAATGTGGGGATTATGATTGGGTTTTTCGTGTTCTATCGATTGCTCTGTTGGATTGTTCTTGCTCGCCGAGCTTCCACAACAACTATATGATTTCTCATCAACTAAAATTATGTTAATCAATAAAATGGTTTCTTTTCTTAAATCACAAACGTAATTCATAATTTTTTTTTATATATTTAATATATATTTATATGCATAATATATTAATAATATTATGATATAAATAGAAGGATTAAATAAGAACACTAATTTAAAAAAAAAATGTCGCATCTCTACTTTATAATTATATTAAATAATATAATTTTTTTGTTCAAAAAATAAAAATAAAAATAATTATGGGTAAGTAAAAGAAAATAAAATAATATTTAAAACTTTACATGAACACTAAAATAAACTAAAAAATTATCACCAATTAGGACACTTCTTTTATTTGTTGATGCTGACTTGTCCATTTAAAGGACCACTCGCTATTGTCTAATTCTTAAAACTTAATAAATGACACTTAATTCTTTATTTTATTTTATTTGCGTGTTTAATGCATGAGGGAAAGTAAAATGGCAATGATACATTAAAAAATAACGAAGACATTAAACTTATATAAAATTCACAAAATTATAAAATTATTGATTTTATTTTTCAAAACATGAAAAATAGATCTTATAATTTTTTTTTATTTTTAAAAAAATCACGTGTATCTTTTTTTAGTTTTAGAAAACCTGGTAAATTTTTATTTTAAATTTTGGGGGAGAATTTAATATATTATATATATAGATGATGTTGAGGGTAAATAATACGTGCAAGAAAAAGATTGAGCATTAAGTATACAGCTAATTCAACCTCTCAATTGAAGTTAAAATAAATAAGATTCGTTGAAAATTATTTTTTTGAAATTCAACCAAGAATTGATAAATGTCATTAAAAAAAATATCACAAGAAAATATGCTTAATTAAAAAAAAAACAAAAACAAAAAACAAATGATTGCATGCAGGTTGCTAATTGATCAAATTTGGGAGAAAAATATCAAATTTTATCATAATTTTATCGATTGCTTTTATTTTATCATTTTTATAATTTTTTTTTTCTTTTTCATTTTAGGAAACCACGTAATTTCTTAGTTTTATTTTTTGTAAGGAAACCTCATAAATTTAGCACCTAATTTATTTGGGGAGTGACTTTAATACATGACCTATATCAGGCTAGGGGAAAAAGAATACGTGTGAAAGGAGATACCATAATTAACGCTTGCCAAACCCTTTTAAACATTTTATTAGTCGTATACATATATCTTTACTAGTTGAACTATATACGTGATATTCTGTCGCATATATGGTCTTGGTAGATGATACTGATCAACTTACATCACCACATACCTATCTTGAACTTCACTATCTCAAAGATATTTAGTCATGAATTATAGTTTACTATATATATCATATTTGGTCTTTTATTACAGACAAATATCTAAATATTTGCCTTCGACTTACCATAGGCATCTTCTCATTTATTGCTCTTTCCATTTATTATTTTTTCCATAATTTATCTGATTATAAATTTAGAAATTTCACACTACTATTCTTTCCATCTCCCCATTTATTGTTCTTTTCATTTATTATTTTTTCCCTAATTTATTTGATTATAAATTTAGAAATTCCACAATTTCTGTGTAATTTATTTGATTATAAATAGAGAAATTTTTCACTATTATTCTTTCCATTTTCTTATAATTTATTTAATTATAAATATAGAACTTTAAGGGTACATTATCAAATTATTCAATTATTGCTGCTCTTAATTCCTTTTATTTACTGACCAATGGTAATAGTGAGAATGGAAGAGAAAGATGGGATCTTACAAAATTAGAATAGGCCTAAACTTTTGAAGGGTACCAAAAGGATATTCCCAAAGTAAAATTATGCAATATTTTTGGGTATAATATGAGAAAAAACAAAGGATTAAAGCCCTTCAAGGTGGGGTGTTAAACCAACCAATGGACAACAAAGTTGATACAAATATACTACAAAAGTAAGGGTTCTTTATTCACCTACACTTTTGTTCAAATGGGAATTTAATTTAAAAAGAAAAAAAGAAAAAAGAAAAAAAGAGTTTTTAAATTGATCCATAAAAGTTTGTCACAATCCAAAATGTGCACCAAAAAGAAGGCCCCATGTATAAGTATTATATTGCGGAGGACACGGTTGGTTACCACATCGATCTCCATAAAGAGCCCTTCCCACAACCTTATTTTTCCTTAATTTTTTAGGGGCTTCGGAGTTTGGCGAAGCCCCCACGTTTGAGCCATTTTCCCACCCGTTTTTGTCTTCTTCGGTCTCTAAAGGGTTGGCGTTGAATTGAAAAACCCTTTTGGACCCAAATTCTATTGCTCTTCTTCTTGTTCAATCTCTTCCTACTTGACTCCTTCTTTTACATCTCCACTCCCTTCTGAATTTCTGGGTTCTTTCGTTTTTTTCTACGTTTACTTCTTATGGTATGAATCAATGCCGTTTCAGTAACGCTGTGGTTTTCGTTTCTTTCATCGTTTCATTTGACTGACTATTTCCATTTTTCTCTGGTTTTGATTTTGTGTTGAGTTTTGACTGTTTCACCCCAAATTTCTGAATTCCAGATCTGGATTTTTCATTTCGTATTTTGTTCTTCTCTGGTGTTGAATTTAGTTGAATGTTTGAGGATTAGCAGATTTTCATTATCCGTTTGACTTTCAGGTGCAGCATTCTGTGAAATGACAAGAAGCTGCTAACGTTTGATGAATCGAAACCAATGATAGGGAGGAAGACATCGCCAGGTTTTCTGGTGCTATTGGCTCTTGGCTTTTTTTTTGCTTCTTATAACTTGCTTACCATGTCTGTACGCTACAAAGCTTCGAAAGGGAGTGAGTTGTTTGATCCAGTTGTTCGAGCACCTGGTGGAACAGACCGGGCAGGGAAAGGTATTCAAAAATTCCATGTTGCTGTCACTGCAACTGCTTCTACTTACAGTCAATGGCAGTGCCGGATCATGTATTATTGGTATAAGAAAGTGAAGGATATGCCTGGATCTGACATGGGCGGCTTCACTCGAGTTCTGCATTCAGGACTTCCAGATAATTTGATGAAGAATATTCCAACTTTTATTGTTGATCCTTTGCCGGAAGGCTTGGATCGGGTGAGGAACATTGTTTTTTTTTTGTCTGCTTGATCTTATGTCCTGTTCTGTTTTGGTGTTTTTGTGTTTGGCTGACCTTAATGAACTGAATTTTAATGAAAAATTCAGGGCTATGTTGTTCTAAACCGACCATGGGCTTTTGTGCAATGGCTGGAGAAAGCAAACATTGAAGAAAAGTAAGATGGTTTCTGAGTTTTTTCTGCTAAAGATTTTCCTTTCCCTTTGATGAAATCTGAGGACTGGTGATTTTTGATTGATGCAGTTATATACTAATGGCAGAACCCGATCATATCTTCGTTCGGCCGTTGCCGAACTTGGCTCACGGGAAGAATCCGGTTGGATTTCCGTTCTTCTACATAAGGCCAACTGACCATGAGAAGATCCTCAGGAAATTCTATCCAGAGGAGAATGGTCCAGTGACCAACATTGACCCCATTGGCAATTCTCCTGTTATCATCGAAAAGGTAAACTTCTGAATTAGAACAACAGCCAAGAAATGAAATTGTACCTTCGATTCAAAGTCGAGTCGAAGTTGCTATAATATATTGAGCTGCTTCTTCAACTTGGGATGATCAATAGTTCTGAATCCACTGACTGAGTTTTCTGTATTAGGGGCTGCTGGAGGAGATTGCACCAACATGGGTGAATGTATCCTTGAGAATGAAAGATGACCCCGTTACTGATAAGACGTTCGGTTGGGTGCTCGAGATGTGAGTTCTTCTGAGATTGTTACTTCGGATCGATGTAACCGGGTTTGATCTTTGTATGACTTTGTTCATGTAGGTATGCTTATGCTGTAGCTTCTGCATTGCACGGTGTTCGGCATACGCTCCGCAAAGATTTCATGCTGCAGGTTTCACCTATTTTGATCCATAAAGTGGTTATATTTTGGAGCCATGAACAGATTATTGACTTCCTGTGCTTAAGTGTTTCAGCCTCCTTGGGACTTAGAAGTTGGTAAGAAGTTCATCATCCACTATACCTATGGATGCGACTACACTATGAAGGTACAAGATTATTCTTTAGTTATCAAAGAATTTCATTACTAATTCTAAGTAGTCTATATCTTAACTCGTCTTCTAATGGCCAGGGAGAGCTGACATATGGTAAGGTCGGGGAATGGCGCTTCGACAAGAGAGCATATATCAAGGGTCCTCCACCAAGAAATCTTTCCTTACCTCCTCCGGGAGTTCCTGAAAGTGTAGTAAGTAATCTGTAACCTAATCTCATCTTCTGCAGAATCTATTTGATGAGATTTGGTTAAATTTTCGAGTTTACAAGTCGATTCTCTCGAGAAAAATTGCGCGAACTTCTGTAAGTTTATGGATGTGTTGCTCTGATTTGGTTTTGCAGGTAAGGCTTGTAAAGCTGGTAAATGAGGCAACTGCAAATATAGCTGGTTGGGGGGACGCATAAACTGGTGTGGTTGATGGGAAGTATACACTGTTAGGAGCAAAAGCTATGGTGGGGTTCTGATCAAAGTCGCCCAAATACAAATCAGTTTGAGAAGAGAGAAAAATATAGAGAGGGGAATTGTAACCTATGAAAAATAAATATATATATATATCTATATTTTTCAACCAAACTTTTGAGATAAACCACGTAATATACCATTAGAGGTTCGAATTCTTCATAAATAAATTGATCAACTTGAACTATTCAGACGGTCAAAGGTTCGAATTCTTCATAAATAATTAAATATTATAAATTTTAAATGAAACTCTTTTCACGAGGTATATATCAAAAAATATTTTAAATCACTCGTTATCTTTTAAAAGAAAAAAACGAATTTCATCCATAAATGGATGAAGGATAAATGAAAGGGAGGGCCCTTTAAACGGCTCCAATCACCTGAAGGCCGTTACAAATTCCATGCAAAAAATTTATTTATTGGACCGCCAATAATGCCAAAGAAGCCAGTCTGTAATTCCCCCTCCAGAGTTTCGGTTTTGTTCCTATTGGGGATTGGGGCTTTTCTTGGTATTCCCATTAAGACTTGTCTGTTAAGGAGAGATTTTTCCACCCTTATAAGAAATGTTTTGTTTCCCACTCCATCAGATGTTATTATGAGATCCCACATCGATTGGAGAGGAGAACATGTGTGGAAACCTTTCTCTAACGGATGCGTTTTAAAATCATGAGACGAACGACGATACGTAACAGGCCAAAGTGGACAATATCTGCTAGCTAACGGTAGGCTTAGGCTCTTACAATTCTTAATCCTTCTTATCTAAGAATGTTCAGTTACAAATCTTAACATATTCATACTTCCAAAGAAGGCACAATGATGGAGCAGCATAGTGTGATAATATATTCAAACAAGATAATACCATGATTCTCATTTTTCATTTCACTGGAAGATTCTTGCTTAGGTAGCAAGGATTTATAGAAGCCTTTGCCATTAGTGTCTATACACAAGGATTCCTATGTACATGCATGTGCTACACAATAAGCCCCAATGGAGTTTGGTATACATATATAGAAGATGGATGCTCGGGTAAAACACGACGATGAAGAGAAATGGCTCGTATAGCACCTACCGAGTATCTGTCACAATTTTTGGGTGCTTTTGTTCATCTCTTTGCCAGTTCCAACTAAACCATTTCCTAATGCTAAGCTCCATACCGAAAGCTGAATAAGTTGCCTTCTATAAGGAATTAGACAATTCTTCAGACCTGTCACATTTATCATATAATAAACAAATGAACCCAAGACACTCTCAAAAGAGACCCAAATATGTGATGCTGAGGCGTACCTGTGACACACACGGTTCGGTAAAGAGTAGCGGTACGAACATCGCCCTTCGTAACCATATTAGGCCTTTCTAAGCACTCTAGAAACGCCAAATCAGCCTTTAACAACTCGGCTTGATTGTGAGTGTCATAACCAATATCATGGCAATAACAACAGAAATCCAGCCAATCAATTGGTCGTTTATCCCAAATGAGAGACCCGTTGTCTTTCCCGCTAGACCAATTTGGACCACAGTAATGTCCATAACGCGGAAGCAGCTGAGAAAGAAAGGCTCTTACACCCGTATGCCATGGAACTTTACACACATAAGGTTTGAACCGTAAAGGGGATTCTCCACCTTGGTTCTCAATGGCTCTATCACGTTTCACTTCCCTTTTCAAGTTTCTATTAATAATTGCTTTCCCGTTGCCATTATTTTCCCAAGGAAGCAGTGAAAGAAGGGAAAATCCCCATTTCCTGATATCAAAACGAGTATTTCGATGCCCTTGCTCCACCATGGCGCTTGAGGGCTTAAGAATTGGACGCAAATCATTGCTTCTTTGCGCACAAAACCAGGGAATATTATGAAGAAATTCCAAGTTCATCGCTAAAATCTCAAGAACTCACGGCTGAATTACACAAAATTGGTACCATACCAAATCTGCCAAGCATTTGAGCATCATTATCAACGTCAAATAATCAGCACACGAATTTCGATCCTTTTAGACGTCAAACCTCTAATACCATTGCATCAAAAACAAAATCAGGAAAAGGCTAGTAGCTCTGAAGTAAAAATGGTTAAATTCCAGTCCATAAAGTTTCGGGCGACAGAATAGGGGAAAAAATTAACAAGGAAAGTTGCTTTCTCGACAGCCAAACAGATTAATTCCTATGGACGAAAATGAAAATGTAAATGATAAACAGAGATGAAGAATTACATACGAAGAATCCAGAAAGCGAGGAATAGACTTGAGGGAATCCGTCAACTGCCGAAGTAGATAGAGAACATTTCCTTCCAGTAAGAAGCCAGAGGATAACGGAGAGAAAATTCTGGCAAGAAAATTTTCCCGAGAAAATTCCCTTCCGTGTCGATTGACAAATTTTGGTTCCTTAACAGATTGCCCCATTACCCAACCCACCACACGCATTAAGCGTACAAATAACAAATTTGATAATTCTTGATTGAATTATTCAACCTTTTAAATTTTATTTTCACTTTTAAACTTAAAAAATAATATTAATTTTTAATTAAAATAAAATTTGTTTGACCAATACATTGATGTGAAACTGATATATTTTCCGATGAAATAAACAATAAAAATCTTAATTTTCTAAATAATTATAAATAATAATTTATTGTACTGTTATGTCAATTTTTTTACCATTTATTTTAAGATAAAAGAATTTTTACATTAACAGTGCCAACATCAGTCTATATGTTCACCATTGACCTGCACGGTACGAGAAACGTGACTTTTCCTAAAACAAAATCACACGTGGGGTTGGAAAATTCAAACATACGACTTCTCGAAACAAACCATAGATGCTAAAACGATAGTTTATATAATGACCCGAAATTTATATGTACATATGTAAATAATATATCAACTAAAGCGTTTCTTTATATAACTCAGTTTTATTTACAAGCATAACGATATATAAAAAAGACCTTACCGATTGTTGATATGCTGCCACACCAAAAGGGGCAATGGTCCACTGTTTCTTGAAGCCAACGGTCCACATCTTCATCTTCAACTACAATTCTCCGAGCATTTACGTGCAATACTCCACACGCTAATGAACACGGCGTAACGCCCCGTCTCGAGTCAATGAATTGCTTCGGAATCCCAAAGTTCCACCCGCTTGTAAACGACTGGGGATCATTCTCTACCGAAGCGTTGAATTGGCATGCAGGCCATTTGATTTAGGGTCCTGAATCAAAGATCAGGTAGTCTCGTCAAGAACAAGGTCAGCCGGGTCCCCGATCCAAGGACGACCTTCCCTCCACCTGAAACGAACTCTTACTTTTCCGTTTGCATCAACACCTACTACTTTCCCTTTACTAGCATGTGTCTCCATTCCCCATCCCCATCTAGGGATTTTTAATCCTTCTCGAAATCTCACTGCGTCGCCAACTCGAAAGGGTCTCACCTTCTCCATCTCAGAGTCCTTGCACATCCACAGCCTCTCCATAAAGCAGAAGGCGACCCAAAGCTCCCCATCCTCCATCTTGTGGATAACCCCGACACTCTGACGGGAAACGTCCCCCCAATGATAAACAGGCATTACGATCAATGTCTTCACCTTCACCCAGTCTCCAATGTTGAGTTGCTCTTCCTCTACTAGAACAACTTCCGATGGATCGAGTGTCCATGGCTTTTGAGCAGCCGGAGACGATGCTCTAATTTTTCCATCTGCATCAATTGCTGTTATAGAAACAACGCTGACATGAGAGTGGCCCGACCAACCGAACCGTGGATTTGGTATCAAAGACTTCACCTTCACACGCTGTCCTATACAAAACCTTTCCGACTTTTCGAGTTTTGACGTGTGTCCTACCCATAACTCCGGTTCTCCACAAAATCCTACAAGAACAGAACCGTCCCATTCATTTTCATGATAACTTAATCCTTGTACAACGCCAATACTCCCAGCCGACAATGATTTCCGTCCATCAGTATCATCTTTAAGTTTCACCCAATCTCCCACGGCGTACATCTGCTCTACCTCAAAATCTGTAGGATCTCCTCTCCACCATCCGGCCAAGCCAAACAGTGAAACTCTTATTTCTCCATTAGCATTTACAGCAGTCACAACACCCCTTGAATTCGGATTAGCGCCTCTCCACCCCCATCTCGGCTTAGCCAACCCAGCACGGAAATGCACATACTGGCCAATTTTTATCGGAGAAACTTTTTCGACTTCTGTGTAGTGTATAAACGATTTCCCCTCACGAAAACAACACGCCAATTCTAAATGAGAATAATCTTGTATACTGTAAACTACCGCTATATTTTCCTTCCCAGTATAGTTGGATTCATAATTTGATTTTGTTCCTAAACACTGCTTCATTCTGACCCAATCACCCACTTCCAATCCTGATAGTTTTTCTGCATCGCCCGGAGCGATTCTCCATAATTTTTTCTTTCCAAATACTCTCACCTAAAAATAAGAGATAATAAACATGACTTTAAAAAACATTTTAAGGTTTAATAATTGTATCCCAAGAAATATGAGAACTTACATTTAGAGTTCCATCCATATCAACTCTTTCGAGTTTTCCTGAAGAGGCTGGGGTTTCATCTGACCACCCAAGTAATGGCTGAGTAACAGACGGCAGGATGTGTACCTCTTGTCCCACTTCAAAAGGTGGCACTTTCTCGATGTCTGTAACGGAGCAAGGAAAAGTTTTACTCCTGAAGCAAAATGCTACATCTACATCTCCATCCTCTTCTAAGGCAAAAATTATTCCAATGCTGCTTCGAGGAACATCATCCCACCCGTATTTTGGAGAGGGTACCGAGGCTTTCACCCTAACCCAATCACCAACCTGTTCGTGCAGAAGCCAAAAGAAAATCGGTGATGCACGTGCTTGATACAAGTGCCAGTAGTTACATGACGACTTTCCCAAAAGAAAAAATACCTTATATTTGTCCACCTTCTCCATGTCAGATGGATCTACTTTCCATGGTCCATGCCGATTTGGTAAATCAATTATTAAGAGACCATTACTTTCAATATCACCGACTTTTCCAACGCTGTTATGTGTCTCGCCATCCCAAGGGAACCTAGGTTCAGATATAGAGCGTTTAACGCATACTTGGTCTCCAATCTAGAAGGAAGTGAACACATCAAGTTAACTAAGGATAAAAGAAATGAGGCTCAGTTTAAATTTAAACCATACTAAAAATAGGGAGAATGAAGCATTCACCTTGAAGGGGACAACAGGTTCAATCTCCTCTGGTTCACAAAGCCAAGGGCTAGGCAAATAGCAGAATTCTATCAGCAAACTACTGTCTGGCCTGATACCATACACAACACCAATACTCCCTGGAGATACAGCTTCAAAGCCATGTCTCGCAGCGGGCACAGTATAACGTACACGGATCCAATCACCAACTTTGAATTCTTGAAGTCTTTGAAAATCTGCAGGGTCAGCTTGCCATCCTCTAGATGCACCAGTAAATCCAATTCGTATAATTCCTTCTTCATCATCGATACACAAGACAGTTCCAATGCTGTCACGTGATTGTCCAAGCAACTTAAACCTGATAAGAATGACGTTTGCACTCGATGAAACCTTTTTTTTTTTTTTTTTTTTTTGGGCAAGCAAAAGTTTCCTTGATAAAAAAAACATATGCATAGCACAAGGCAGTCAAACTAAACGAATTCACAAAAGGCTTCTCCAATTGGTGTAATCACAACTTGTTTAATATTTCAAGGCTCCAAACAAATTTGAAACAAAATATTAAAAGGCTTCATGTATATTTCCCCCTAGAAGTGCATGTGTCTTCCTCCTAACAAAATGGAGAGGTTGTAATGTAATGTGGAAGGGGGAAAAAATTATTTTTATGTTCCACCAGACGAAATGCGCCATTATCTGTTCTGTGATTGAAGAGGACATCCTGGCAACGCAGTGCCCTCACCATTATCGATGTTAATTTCAAAAGAAGAGTAAAAAAAACATAGTCCATGCATAACATCTAACCTTGGCTCTCTCACGTCAGGTTTAAGTTGCACCAGCTGTCCCCTATCCATAGGAATAACTTTGATAATCTCATCTGCCAAAACATGTGCAACACCAGAGCAAAATGATACAGAAAGACCACCACTACTTTGGGAACCCTGCACAAATCCAACACTCCTGGGCCCTGCACCTTGCCAACCATATGCAGGATTTGCCACACATCTTTTGAATTTCACCCAATCGCCCACTTGAAATCTAGATGGGGGCAATCCAAAGTTTGTGTCAGTTAGTGAACTCAATGACAGCAGAAATTTTGCACTGTAAAGATCAGTATAGCGGAACTTTACTCACATTGTTGGGGACAAACGAATACCCTTCTCTGCTAGTGCATCCATAAGCTCTTCAAAAATCCATTCCCGAGGTAGGGCTTCCAACAAGTCACAAAATGTCTTGCCACTATTTTGCAACCATTAAGAGGGTCATTGACATATTAAATTAATACAACCTAGGGTGAGTTATCACAAGTACATCAATTGTATAACACGTGCTAGATGAGAAAAATAAAATTAAAATGTGAATGAAGATACTTAACTAGAAGAAAAAAGAAGCGGCTCTTAAAATTTTTCTCAGAAAATATTATATTGAACACTTGTATAATCACAGCACTTGCCTGTGAGTTCTTACGCCAATAGCAGCACCTGGATATTTTAATATCAATAAAATGCAATCAAGACATTCACGTATGAACTTTGCCGCATCTGCTGCTATATGGAAGGCATTGTCACCATCGTCGTCCTGATTACAATCACCCAAAAAAAGTTTTTATTGTTTGGCTGGAAGCATGTCCACCAAAAAACTTCAAGATGGAAATACATAAAAAAAATTAGAAGTATTTATATGGGAAAAAGGGGACCATCCGTCAACTATATGAAAGGCACTGTCTGGAAGTTATCTTCGAGATTATGAAAGGATGTCGTCAAATCTGTTGCCCACAAATTTAACAGTAAAATCTCTAGTAGTGCTCCATCTGTTATATTTGAGATAAACTGTCTCACAACCTCCTCATTACCACACCTAAGCATGGATCTATCCACACAAAAAGATTCAACGTGACAGCCACATTCACTTATTCCTTCAATGCACCACAAATTCCATACTGATTAACATGAAAATATTCACTTGTTCCTTGTTTTCATCTCTTGCTGCCTCATTGTAAATCAGTTTCTACTTTCAGGACCTTTTGAAAAGGCTACTGTTTCTCTCCTATATTAGCCGATGGCTACAGAGCATTTCTACACTTGTCCTCAAATACAACAAAACCATTTGAAACATTGTTCCAAGTTCTATTCAATCGCATTCAATAGCATTTAGTAACTCATAGAGAAGGCCAACCTGTAAATTACAGTTTGCTCCAGCAGACAAGAGTAGTTGAACACATGGTTTTGCACCTCTTGCCAGTGCCAAGTGAAGAGGTATTGTGTTGTGCATGTTTCTGATATTTACATCCACTCCAGCTTCAAGAATAATCTTTAAAAAAAACAACGGATAACATTAGAAATTTTGAGCTACCAAGTTTTGTCAGTACCTGCAACCATGAAATAAATCCAGGCCTGTAAAAGAATAAAATTGTAATATCACCTTCACCAACTCAATATCATTAGCCATGGCAGCTGTATGCAGAACTGTTCGACATTGTTGGGGTTCTTGGGCTGCTGGGTCTGCCTTAGCCTTGAGCAGAACTCTGACAAGTTCTCTTCCCTCTACAGTGAATAACAGACAAGGCAGATAACAACAAAATTAGATAAAACAATTGATTTGATACTAATGTTCATACCCAAATTAGGCATTTCCAAAAGGAAATTAACATTGGCAATGTGTCGTCCCTCTTAGTCTTGGTGTATAAAGAGCATACAGCGCAGGAAAAGGTTTATTTTCAATGAAGATTAAGCAATAGACTAACACATATTGCACTCTAATATGTGCTACAACTAATCAACATGCACATTAGTCATTAGTCCAAGAGCAAACTAAGCACTCAATTGCCTACCCCAATTCCCTCCATGGATACTCCAGTGTCATGGGGATTATTAGTTTTTTAAAACTTTTCACGAGTATCATCCTCTGTGAAACCATTCAGAATGGAAGAGTGTTGCCAGAAAATGGAGTTGTTGTGAGTTATTACAGAAAAAAGAAAGAAATATTTTCAAACATGAATAGGTTGAAGATACGTGTTTGTGACATTATCATATAAGAAACTTTTGGCTGTATCCATCGTATTTTTATTTGGTGGGATGAAACATCAGTGTCAGAACCACTTCTAGTGCTATACCTCCTATATTAGGAAATCATATAAAGAAAAGGCTGAAAGAGAACACGGTTAGGGAAATCCCTGATGAACAGTTTACCTATCTCACGGTCTTTCTTAAGAGCAGCTGCCATGCATAAAGCGGTTCCAGCGGAACTTGGTATATCAATAGCTTCAGAAATTTCCTCAGGCAATGCAAGTTCAGCCCATCTCTTAACAACATCTACGTTTAAGGTTGTGATGCACAAATGCAGAGGCCTGTTGATCAGAACAAGAGAAAACGTTAGATAAGAACACACTTGCTATTAGCATGGAGTGACAATACTACAGCTAATGGGACAAGCCACTGCATATTGATCACATATCCTGAGAAGAGGTCAGTAGCACAAGAAAGAGTGTAAGAATCAGAATCTTTGCATTGTTCATTAAATTATTTTCAGAGGAGGTGGGTAAGAAATAATAAATTTTTCATAAGATGAATCCTTATAAAAAGTATGCTGAAAGATACATGCTTCCGGATGCTGTTTTGTTGAAGGGCACACAATTAAAGTTCCAAATAAGTAAATAAGTAAGTTGAGTGGATTGAAGTATTTCCTTCAAGAGCAGAGCTAAAGAAGGAAGGAGGGGGTTGTCCCCTTAATTTGTTGTGGATGCAAAATATGTATGTATATAGTTATGATTTATTAGTTTTCCTCCTAAATTGTGTCCCTCAAATCTTTACAATTGAAAATTTGCATATTAAAGTTCGAAGGAAAGCAACAAACAACCAAATTGAGCATAGCTCAGCTGGTTAATACACATACACTTGACCAAGAGATTAAAGGTTCAAAAAAGGTAAAACAATTGTCAACTTTCATGGTTCGCATAATAAATAATAAACAAAAACACAGTTCCAATCTTACGTTAAGTTTGCGGAATTGAGAAACCCCATTGATTTGCAACCTCCATGCTCCATAATTACCATAGCACAATGAGTAAATTTCTTTGAAATGGCCACATGCAGTACAGATTCACCATTATCATCAACTGCATTGGGATCAGCCCCTGCCTGAAGTAGTTCCTGTAATCATCAGAATAGCCTGACAATACGTGAGTATATATCCAAAAAAAGAAAAGAAACTTGCCTAAAGGGTGGATGTGCAACAACTTACACGCATACAATCAGGCTGCCCATAATATGCACAAACATGAGCAACGGACCGACCAAAGCCCTCCATCAACCTAAACATACCATTAGCAGATTTCCTGATAAGTGCACGCACACATTCAGCAGATCCAACAGCTAAAGCAAACACTATTGGTGGATTCCCGTTTTCATCAGGAGAATCTATATCTGCATCACTATACTCCAAGATTGCATCAACCAGTTCCGGAGAACCCCGTCTGCATGCCAAGTGCAAAGCAGTTTGACCTTCAGAATTATGAGCTTCCAGCAGAGAGATGACGGAGCTGCTATTGTTCCCTGATGCAGACTTCGAAAGAAGATCTCTGCAGATGTGGGTTAAATGAATCGAAAATTTCAACAATCGAAAAGATTTAAGAGAATGAGAGAACCTATATGACAAAAGAGCCTAACCTGACACCATTAACATCCCCTTCAGATACAAGTTGATGAAGATGGTTGCTTTTGACCTGAAGGATGTCCAAGACAGAGGTAGGGGATTGTTCCAACCTATCAATATGAGGAGAACTTGCCACCTTGCTGAGTTCCACAAAAGCGAATGCATCAAATGTATCAACTTTTTTTTTTTTTTTTTGTTAGATAAGAAACTACAATAAAATAATAATAATAACCAAACATACAACAGTGAGGACTAGGAAAGCCCTGGCCCTAGCTAAGCAAGATACAGAAGACTTTCCAATCAGCCTAAATCAAAACTAGGCTCTCAGCTGTACTTAAATAAAAAAAAAACTATAAGCTTATACCAAGTAAAAGCTACAAAAACTATCTGATAATGCAAAAAAGAGAAGGATGTCTCCTCATCCCAAAAAGCTCTTTTGTTTCTTCCCTTCCAAATTCAAAGAAATGTGCTTGTGAGTACCATCACCATCAATACCACCGTAAATTTGAGAACAAACAGGGGTCTCCGAAGATAAATGCAGTAAAAGCCCCATATGAAATATTTGGATTGAAAAACCACCCGAGTATTTAATGTCAAAAAAAGAAAAGATTGTTAAAGTGTAGCTAACCTTGTGAAATCGATGGCTCTCTTACTAATTCCCACCCGAGTATTTAACGTCAAAAAAAAAAAAAGATTGTTAAAGTGTAGCTAACCTTGTGAAATTGATGGCTCTCTTACTAATTCTTTTTGTAATCACTCTATTATCGGGATGAACTCTACGTGGGCTTCTTTTTCTCTCTTTCTTTCTTTCTTTGTTTTTTTTTTTTCTTTGGTGAAGCCCCAGTATAATTTCCTTCTTTTTTTTAAATGTATTGATGTAGAGAGTGATTCAACACAGGACGGGATATAGAATTACAAGTAGGACTTTCAACTAATAAAAAACAATAGGAAGGAAAATAAAATTTACTGTGATTATATGATCAAATATTTCTGTATTACAACAGAAGAAGAAAAAAAAAAGTGCAGTGATGAATCGAGGAAACTCACGCAGTAGGTCTAGTAGGGGATCGGTGAATCCCTTGTAGATGTCTAAGAAATATGGCAAGCATTGCATGGAAAGTTGGTCTTTTCAGTGGCTTGTACTGTAGGCACTCGCCAATCATCTTCCATAATTCTCCAGGAATGCCAACTCCTACAATACTTGCATACTGTGGAGGTAGCCTGCCATCTTTGACGACAGCACGGTAAATTTCTTCTGCACTCAGACCAGCCCACCTGAAGAAATCATCTTCTATTAGCTAAGAATATAACTGACCATAAAATATGGAAGAAGTTCAACTAAAAGGCAACATACGGGGTGGAACCAGTGCACATTTCAACAAGGGCACAGCCAAAGCTCCACACATCAGATTGCGTGGATATGCCAATACCATCATCCCTAAACAAATGCAATGGTCTCTTCAAAGGCTCCCATGCCTCTGGCGATCTATAGTGCGGACTCAAAAACAGGCACTCCAAACACCAATGCTGTTTTGATGACTCGTGTTCTGGTGGGAAAATGCCTGCTCTATGACAAGGTTTTTTCAAAATCAATGGAAGCCCATAATCGGAAACCACAGCATGTCCATTTGCATCCAAGAGAAAATTGGATGGTTTCAAATTCATACACAACACATCAGCTGCATGCAGTTCAACTACTGCTCGTGCAATGTCTGCTCCGAATCTGAATTCATAAATACATATTACAAACAGGTAGAAAGGCAACAAGAAGCAAATAGTTTCTAGAATAATCACAACTACAGAAGTTGTATAAAAAAGATTCGTGCAGATTTGTGCTTCTAAGGAATATAGAACTGCCTGATCCCTCACGCGGAAATCCAGAACAACGGAGTGAGCACCAAATTCACGAGTTCAGTGGGATAGCAGTTGCGACAGCACAAAACTCTTGGTGAATCTCCCGAGGAAATTATAAAGTAGAGGTTCATAAGTAAAAATGCCCAACAAAATGAAAACAAGCTCAAAACGGAGAGAAGGGTCACCTGAGGATTTGCTCGAGAGTAAGGCGGCCGCCACTCCGCTGCATCTCCGACTGAACCGACCCTGGGAACCCCTCCATAACAATGCAAAGATAACCCTCCACCTTTAGCACTCCGAGAAAGGAACACACATTCCTGCACCACATCGACGCACGCCTCAGCTTCTCCAGCTGCTTCTCCACCCAATCCAAATCCCCAACATTACCTATTCTCACCCGTCTCACCATTACTCTGTGCCGACACCCACCGACTCTAGACCTCAACCAACCGGACCAAAGCTCCATCTCCTCCCTTTTACCTCCATCGATCTTCCTCACCAACTTCAATTCATGGTCCCCAAACCCCGCTCCACACCCATGGCAGCCGGAACTCCTCCGCCCCCGGTCAGACCCGTCGCCCCCTTCCTCATCGGCTCCAGCATCGTCGTCGTCGTCGTCGCTATCGCTAACCTCAGCAGAGTGAGAAACCGAGGCCGGAGAGATCATAGGTAGTATAGCGAAATTCTTTGGAAGAGAGAGCACGGAATTGCCGACGGTAGACACATGGCGGCACTTCGGACACGTGAGAGATGGTTTAGGTGGAGTTGGAGCAATAATTTGAGAGAGGCAGTGTTTGCAGAAGGTGTGGCCGCATTGGAGAAGAAGAGGAGCTCGAGAATCCTCGTCGTATTGAATTCGGCAGATTGAACAGCTAGGGATTCCGACTCGCTTCCATTTCTTGGGCATTTTTTTGGATTCTGCTCTCTGTGGTTTGCTTCTGGTGAGAGAAATGAGAATCTAAGAGGAAAGTTTGAAGGGAAAGCCGTAGCAGAAGATGGACTATGCCATTATATAAGATTATTGTATTTATTTTTCTTTTTTTCTTTTTTTCTTTTTTTATTATAGCCTTCCTCTTCCTGCGTTTCAAACTGACCGTTTGACTTTGGCCTACCTTCCGCGATACGTGTATGCCACGTAATCATGACTCTTTATCGACTTCGTCTGATTTTTATGGGATACACCTAATTTCATGTCACTTATATTCAATAATTCCCTTAATTTTTTTTTATGCTTAAATTATAAGTTATTCCAACTTTTTGTTTTATGGCAATTAGTTTCAATTTTTTAGAAGATTTTGACACATTTACATTTTTTTAAGTAAAATTTATGTCTATAATTTTAAATTTTAGTTTAATTGATTTTTAAATTTTAAAAAAAAATATATATATAATAAGTCAATTACTCATCTTTTAACCATTTGTGGTAAAAAAAAATAACATAAGTGCATAATTAACCTCGTGAGATGATAAATGTAAGTAGCCAATCATATTACGAGAGTATAAAAAAAATTATCAACTATAAACGGTAAAAAAGCATTCGAGCGTGTTTGATTATCTATTTAGGATATTACCATATATAATAAAGGACTCCATTTTAGATTACGGAATTGATGATATATTGTCGTTATACGTATGATATACATTCAAACATGATTGGTTACGTATTCAAGATATTGTCGTATATGATCAAAGATTGTGTTTCGTGTCATGGAGTGTAGATGACGTATTGTCATGATAATAACGATCTCGATGATCTGTGAGAACAATAAATATATGAAACGCACGAATTAATATATTTAAATCTTTATTATTACTAATTAGTTTATGTTATAAACTAATCTTGTATAATTTACCATATAATTGCAGAAATGAAATGCTTATATAAATATATATAATATATATGAAAGATTTATTTTTATTTTGGTATGTTGTTATTTTGTTTGATTTGAACTTCAGAAGTATTACGTGTTGGTTTTTTAATTTAATTTAAAGTAGGAAACAAACATTTTTTATTTCAATTTATAGTATGCATTAATGTCGTATTAAGTAAAGCATTAAAAAAAAAGCTAAATAATAAGGAAATCAATATTGTTAAAAAAAAAAATGATGTAAAAAGAACTGCCCAACCGGAGCGAAATTGCTTCCGCGGGAGTCAGCTACGGCGGCGATAAAGCATCCGGGAACTTAGACTCGCCGGAGATTAGAAGTGTAAATGCAGTGAAAAATTAAATTGGGCCTTTTGCACTTTGATGGGCTTTCAATTGGGCCTTCTTCACATATAAATTTGGGCTAGCTCCAATTAGGCCCAACAAAAGAAAAAAGAAAAAGGAAAAGAAAAGGATATTATCATATTTTCGGATCTAAAAGATATTCTAGAAAAAGGAGTTCCAAAAAAAGGAAAAAGAAAAAGAAAAAAAAAAAACAATAAAGAAATTGAAGAAAAATAGAAAAGGAAAAAAACAGTTAAAATGAAGCGGGAAAGGCTGAGAACCTTGGAACTGGGAGGGATTAAGGAAGACCGTGTCTATGGCTTCCTCCTACAATTCCTCTCTATCAATCCTCAGCGTTAGGATCAGAATTCCAAGCTGTCTTCTCCTCAATTTCCACCATTTTTCTTCCTTCTTTTTCTCTTTCTTTCCCGTTCTCTATACATGGATTTTTCTCCCTTGCTCACTTTTGGTTCTCCCCCAAATACCCATTCGATCCTGTCTTCTTCAAGTGCCCTACCCTTACCGCCGCCGCCATCCTCCCTCCCCATTCCTCCGCTATGGGCAACTGTTGCTCTCGTGAAAATCCCGACGAGCCTCCCACCAGCGTGAAGGATGGATCTAACGCGGATAAGTCCAAGGATGATGGCGGAAATTCTAACCAGGGCAACTCCACCGAGAATCCATCGAATAAAGCCGCTTCTTCGGCCTCGCCGGGGGATGCCGCTAAGAATACGAAGCCCTCTCAGATCGGAACTGTTTTAGGGCGGCCGATGGAAGATGTTCGATCCATTTATTCCATTGGTAAGGAGCTGGGAAGGGGTCAATTCGGGGTAACCCATTTGTGTACGCACAAGACTACTGGCGAACAGTTGGCGTGCAAAACCATTGCTAAGAGGAAGCTCGTAAATAAGGAGGATATTGAGGATGTTAGAAGGGAGGTCCAGATTATGCACCATTTAACTGGTCAGCCCAACACTGTTGAGCTTAAAGGAGCTTTTGAAGATAAGCATTCTGTTCATTTAGTCATGGAGTTGTGCGCTGGAGGAGAGTTGTTTGATCGCATCATAGCGAAAGGGCATTACACAGAGCGAGCTGCGGCTTCGTTGCTCAGGACTATTGTGCAGATTGTTCATACTTGTCATTCCATGGGGGTTATTCATAGAGATCTCAAGCCTGAAAACTTCCTGTTGCTGAATAAGGAAGAGGATTCCCCGCTCAAAGCTACCGATTTCGGTTTATCCGTGTTCTATAAGCAAGGTTTGCTCCATAACCTGACTGTTTCTGTTATAAATCTCGGCTGATTATGTTGTTCTTATTCTGGTATGATTGTTGTTATTATATAGGAGAGGTATTTAAGGATATTGTTGGTAGTGCATATTATATTGCACCAGAAGTTTTGAAACGGAAATATGGACCTGAAGTTGATATTTGGAGCGTTGGAGTCATGCTGTACATTTTACTGTGTGGAGTTCCACCTTTCTGGGCAGGTAGTTTATTAGTTTTATGAATCTCTCTGCTGGGTTTGATCTTTTTGATAAGAGAAAATTGGATGACAGAATCTGAACATGGGATATTCAACGCGATCTTGCGTGGCCATGTCGATTTTACTAGCGATCCATGGCCTTCAATATCACCTGCAGCAAAGGATCTTGTAAGGAAGATGTTGAATTCAGACCCCAAGCAGAGATTGACAGCCTCCCAAGTTCTAAGTAAGTTCATCCCCGCATGAAGTTGTATGATAGAATGGTTGAATCTATGAAGGAAAATTAGGAAGAGAAAAGGCAGGTTTATGGATTATGACCATCAATTCCTTCTCTATCAGGCCATCCATGGATTAAGGAAGATGGAGAAGCACCTGATACACCACTTGACAATGCTGTGCTCAATAGGCTCAAACAGTTCCGTGCAATGAACAAATTCAAGAAAGTCGCCCTTCGGGTAAGTGATAATGAACAACAAAAACAACAACAACAACAACAAAGCATTTTGGAATTATATATAATGTGCCAAATGGGCAGGTGATTGCGGGCTGTCTATCAGAGGAAGAAATCATGGGGCTCAAACAAATGTTCAAGGGCATGGATACTGACAACAGCGGGACAATAACGCTCGAAGAGCTAAAGCAAGGACTCGCAAAGCAAGGCACAAAACTCTCTGAATATGAAGTTAAACAATTAATGGAAGCCGTAAGTCATTGCTTAATCCCTATGAATCGGTAATGAGTTTTCTTGCTTGAAGAATCTGGATATTACCTTTTGTGGTTTCTACAGGCTGATGCTGATGGCAATGGAACCATAGACTACGACGAGTTCATTACAGCGACAATGCACCTGAACAGAATGGATAGAGAAGAGCATCTTTACACTGCCTTCCAGTATTTCGACAAAGATAACAGCGGGTAAACGGAATCGCATTCAAGTCGATTATAGCTAAAGTTTTCATTTTGAAATGGATAGGGAGTGTCACTAATGATTGAACCTCGAACTTTGTTATGCATTCAGATACATCACTACGGAAGAGTTAGAACAAGCTCTTAGAGAATACGGCATGCACGATGGAAGGGACATTAAGGAGATACTTTCTGAAGTGGATGCAGACAATGTAAGTTACTAAGGATCCACATCCTCATACTGCTGCAGGTGGAGGGACACCAGAAACTGACCTGTGTTTTGAATTTGTACAGGATGGTCGCATCAACTATGATGAATTTGTGGCGATGATGCGAAAAGGAAATCCAGAAGCGAATCCCAAAAAGCGTCGTGATGTTTTCGTTTGATTTTGATCGTCGGGGCGAGGAGAAGACCTGAATGTTTAGTTCTTCTGTAGAGAAATTATTATGAGGGTGAAGCTCACGGATGCTCATTGTACAATACTCATCATGTGAAGAGAATGGGAAAGGGTCTAATGCATATATTTACAATGTGAATGTGAATTGAATGGTGGTTCCTTTCGAAGATAGGAAAATGCCTTATGAAAGGAAAGGAAAGAAAAGGAAAGGAAAGAAAAGGAAAGGAAAGGAAAGGTCATTCTTACATCTAATTCTTAGGATTTAATGGGTGATTTATGATGTTTTTAGTTGTTCTTGGCCACCATTAGACAGAATAATTATTGCTCTTATGGTTGACTGATGGACTACAAACTTGAATTTGTTCAAAACGTCTACTTTTATTCATAGAACAAAGAAAGCTGATGGTTTTGAACACACATTATTTGCAATTATAACTATAAGGTTTGTAAAGATTGTTCGGTTGAAGTCATTTCAACAATGGGGTCTATGTGCAAACTTTGATGGAAGTATTGGATAATTGTATTGTGTTTTATATGAAAATTTTATACTATGTATTTATTCTAATGATTGTTATTAATTCATTCGTGTCGAGTATTTTTACATTAATAGATGTACTTCGATCATCTTTTTAGACACCTTTTTCTTTTCTTTTCAAATGCTCCACTATAATTATTCTACAAATATACCGCTGGGACTTACCACTAGCAAATATCATCTACCCTCCGCAGACAATTAAGGAAATCTTGACTTACCACTGGCAAATGTTATCCATTCTCTCCAGAAAATTGAAGAAATCTTTCTCACCCCAGGGTATTCAATATAAAATATTGATCTTCAAAAACAAATTATGATACACGATGCTGTGCAAGGGCTTGTCAGATGGCACGGCACAATAGAAGGTCCGAGCCTAAGAGAGGAAATACACTGCTTAAACAAACAAAGGTAGCAACCATCGCTCACTCGTGACCAGAAATTTACTTATCTTTCGTGGAAACACCGTACTTCTGTTGCATCCTGGCGATTTCATCCTCTTTCTTCTTCTTGGTCGAACTTTTTGCTCATCTTGGCCTGCTGGTAGTACAACACGATCAGATACCGATTCGCAACGTTGAAACCGGAGAGGTGATCCACTGCCGTCTTAGCATCATAGATATCTTCGTAAACAACAAAGGCGGTACCTCTCGTATCCTTGTTCGTCCCAATCCGAATCTGCCGGATCGCCCCGTACTTGCCGAAGATATCATACATCTCTTCGCCGGTAATGTTGAAGGGCAAATTTCGCACATACAAGACTCTGTTGACCTCCGGCGGCAGCCTAGCTGAGTCGCCATGGACTATGGAGGAAGGTTCCTTAAGAGCCTGTTTGGGAGAAGAGAGCGCGAGAAATTGGGCACAGGCCTTGTTGATAACTTGATCATCTCATGCATATGCACCTCTGAAAGTGGGCACAGGCCCAATTATCAAAGGACTTGAGTCCATCTACAACGAGCCTCTTCGAAAATGGCCCATCATTTTGTATGGCCATGGATGTCCAAAATAAGTGGGCCGGGTTCAACTTGGCCCAACTAGCCTGTTACCTTCCTCGTGGTAAAATAAATGACTAAAATTACCGTTTATTTATTTTTTTTTAAATATAGTCCATCAAATAATTTTTTATAAATATAGTTGATCATATTTTTATAGATAAAATATAAAATTTAAAGGTATTTCTATTATTAAATTATCCTACTTTTTTTCCCTCTATTTACCCTTACTTAAACTTTAAATTCTCTATATTTAGGAATGTATTTTCACGTTAAATTTTTTACCATAAATGGATAACGATCTTTTTTTTTTTCTCGCTAAATAAAGAAGAGATCGATTTTAATAAATAGTGGAAAAACACAATTAAAAAAAAAAAATCTTTTCTTAGATAAAGGAATTGGTTTTAGTCCAATTTGGAAGTCCCTATTTTTGAAGTTGTGAAACATATTTAAGGAGAAGGAAACTCTTTATTTGAAGATTTCTTGCATTTACTTTCTATTCGGTGCTGCAGTCTCCCACCCCATCCTCCCCTCTTCAGGCCGTATGGATTCTCGTACGGAGGTAATGCGATAATACATTCTTCCATTCATTTAGTTCAGATTATCACATCAGTTTCTTTCGATTTCCATCCTTTGTTTTGAAAAAACGGATTCATCGTTGTTTAGATTATGGTTTTCGTTGAATCTTGTTGAATCTTGGCCTTCGTTGTTTCGAAAATTTATTGTCCTAATTCAAGAGAATCGTTGCATTTCATTCTTGATTCCTGAGCAAAAGATCACCGTAATGGATACAAATCAATCAAGATCGCTAAAAATCGTGAGATGTGGAAGAGAAATATGATGAATCTATTTGAATATGAAACTGAAAGTTTGGTTGGTGTGTGTCTGTGTGTGTGTTTATACAGAATAGGTGGAAATCCGTTCCAGAATTTGGGGGGTGGGATAATAATACGCCTGATGCAAGCAATTATTCCGTTGTATTTTCTCGAGCTCGTGCTAATAAGAAACAGCAAAAGACCGATTTAACTGAGTTCAAAAGAGCCAGCCTAGGGAATGAAAAGGAGTTAATGGCCATCGCGGATAAACATGATCGCCACCACCAGCATCGCCACCGTCACGAACACCGACAGCAGCATCACCACCAACGCCACCACCCGCATCATGGTCAATTACCAGTGGGTGGCGCTGTTGTCGGGGTAAGCACTTCTAATCGCTGAGTTATGTCCACTTTGATCTGTTCTTTTCCCACTTTTACCTCAAAATCCGATTGACCTAATTTGAACAAGAATTGAATGTAGTTATTAAGAACAGAAGGTGAAGAACATTTGTGTAGAACATAGTAGCTGCTGAATGTATGTCTCCTAATCGTTTTTGTTTGTGTAATCCAGCAGAAGAAAAAGAAGATTCTGTCCTGCATGAGTTGTTGTATCAAGCCTTGATATGAGATAAAGAAGGCAATCAACTTCGCTATGTTTTAGTGATATCATGCTGTTTTTCGGGATCTTCATTTACTGGCATGTAAATGTAGCGAGACATGTTCATCATATGGAAAATTAATGCGTCAATTTCCCCCTCCCTGCGTCATTTTGTGTAGGTTCTTTAGCTTATAAAACATGGAACCTTGTAATATATTCATTTCTTCATGGAGAACCAGATGAATACACTATGCAATAACATTATATTTTGTCCTTTTCGAAGTTGCTTTGGATCTACAGGGTGGACACAGCCCTTGCAATCTCTGATATTCTGTACATCTCAACTTTCCACCATTTGTTCTACCAGTCTTCACAGTCTATTTCTATGATAATTAAAGCTTTTTTAAGGTATAACATTTCTTTATGTAATGTAGGCTAGTCTATGTCTATGCAACACGAACACGGACACGAACTCAACACACACACACAACACGGGCACTAACATGAACTTGAACTCAACACACATAACACGGGCACGAACACGAACTCAACACACATGTAACATGGATTCAAACATGACACGGCGACAGGAAGTTGATGGCTGGTCGTCTTGGGTCTTGGCGAACAGTGAAGAATCCCCGGAGGGTGGCTGCAATCATGGGGCGCGGACCATAAATGGGCTTCAATTAAATGGGTCGGTTCTGGGTTAATTATGAAAAACCCATAAAAATAGAAATAAAAAAGTAATTCCATCCCGCCCTCTTTTTCTCTTCTCCTTCTCTCGCCTCACGTATACAGCCGCCAGTCCTCCTCCTTCATCTTCGGCGATCCTCCAGCAACAGACCCACGCTACTCTCCGGCGCCCACAGTGAACAGCGCAACTCCGACCAGCAATCGCCGCCTTACCTACACGATCGACGACAGTTTGCTCCTCTTCACCCTCGCAGACGGCGACCCACTGCGCACGACGGCGCAACATTCTCCAGCACCGGCAGCACGAGCTGCTCCACATTTGGAATTCTTCTGAGGACTAATCGAACTTAGATTTGAAGGCGAAGTTGAGTAAAAATATTATTCTCAAGGATTTTCGAATCTCATTAGCAAACGTCTCTAGGTAGTTGAAGCTAGGTCGTTACATGGTTTCACTGCACCTGCTCTCAATTGTTCTGTGAGCTATACTTGTGTGTGGAGATACCAAGTTCTTTAGGAGTAGGTTTCGATGGAGTCACTGTTAGAATTGGAAGGAATGCCGGCGGAGAATGAAGAAGAGAATTCGTCGTCTTACAGCCGCAAATTGGTGCCCTGGTCAACTTGGAGCGAATGGCTTTTCGTTAGTCACTCACTCTTCTCCGACTCTGTAGACTCCGTTGCCGCCGCTCTGAGCAGAGTAAGCGTACCTATCTCCGCCGCATGTTTATTCTCCACTATTCTAATTTTCGAAGTTACATTTAAACCTGCAATTTTAAATTCTATTATGCGGATCAAATTTGATATCACAAGTAAGACTATATAAAGGTTGGTCTTGTTTAGATATAGACATTTTGTATTTGCCTAGAGGCAGTGATTGAAATCCTTGATCCATGCCATGATTTAGTATCGGCTTTGCTATTTGAAATAATTTTCTCCAATGGAGCTGACACTAAAAAAAATTTCTTCGACAATTGATGGTGAGTGTGAGCACAACTCGTGGTTGATGATGTTAAGTCTTTCACAATGCCACAACTAAAAAAGTTTTGATACCAATTGTTGTATCTAAAGCAAGATCAATTACACTCACACACCTATCACAACAGAAATAAACAAAAAAACTCAAAGAAATTCTCTTATGTCCACGGCGACAATCAATCAATATAATCAAAGTTTATAAA
Source organism: Cucurbita moschata (assembly GCF_002738365.1). Taxonomy (NCBI): domain Eukaryota; kingdom Viridiplantae; phylum Streptophyta; class Magnoliopsida; order Cucurbitales; family Cucurbitaceae; genus Cucurbita; species Cucurbita moschata. The sequence continues at coordinate 5,216,416 of NW_019268526.1, read as the reverse complement.
TGTATCTCTCATATTCTCTTGTGGTTTTGAATTCAGATATCAACATGGAGAAGCAGAGGATGTCTTCCAGTTGTGGTTGAAGTTACAGCATCAATTATCGAAATCCAACAAAAAGATCCCTACTTCATGTATGCTTCGATTCCCACTTCTTGCCTACTCATTTCATGCTATTATTCGCTGTACCATATCGTTTCCAGCTCGAGCTATGTTCTTTAGTTCTTTAATGTCATGTTCTCAACTTCCAAACCATGTTACAAAAGAAATTAACACTACCATGTTTTTAAGAACAATTACTTTTGTAACCAAGATTCTGTGGTGTTTTTTTTTTAATGTTCGTTATTTTCTTTTATTCATTCATCGCAGAAAGAACCAATCGGTGGATGCTTCAGTTCGTGGTACAGAGGAACAATTAAATAATGTTTCACTTTCAGAGGAAGCACTAGCCATGTTATATTGTATGGCCATTATGAGGTAATTTTTTTTTTTATGGTAAAGTACGAGGCAAAACTTTCTTAATTTGTTACAAGGAACGCACTGTATTCTTGATTTTGAAGGCTTGTAAATGGTGTTGTTGAGAAGACACGTAAGAAAACAGAGGTTTCAATTGCTGTGGCAGCTGATGCTATTGGTTTACCTCGTATGCTGATTGATATTCGTCATGGTGAGTAATATCAAACATCATTTTGTACGCTATCATTTTCCTTTTCCAGTTTTATGATCTTTTTTTTTTCTTTGTTTTAATGTTTTAATATTTTCATGTTTCTCTTGGCAATGGTTGTAGAGGGCTCTCATCGCGAACTTCCATCTCTTCAGGTGGTTCGGTGTGCCTCAACCAAGGTATGACTATGAAGTATGAACCCTCAACGTTCTTGTTGTATTACCATTCGATGATTTTCAACTCTATTACCGACGTGGGATCTCACAATCCACCCCCTTTTGAGGCCTAGTGTCCTTGCTGGCACACCGCCTCGTGTCCACCCCCTTTAGGATTCAGCCTCTTCGCTAGCACATCGCCCAGTGTCTAGCTCTAATACCATTTGCAACAACCCAAGCCCACCGCCAACATATATTTTCCTCTTTGAGTTTTCCCTTTCGGGCTTTCCTTCAAGGTTTTTAAAATGTGTTTGTTAGGGAGAGATTTTCACACCCTTATAAATAATGCTTCGTTCTCCTCCCCAACCGATATGACTTCCCCGTAGAAGTATTTTTAAGTGAAACCTTCTTGATGGTTTGGTGATTCCAGGCGCTTTGTTGGTTGAAATCTTATTATTGGGGACCTCAGGAGAGAGCTATTCCATTTCAAGGTGATATAAGCACTACCATTCGAAAGGAAATCAAATCCAAACTTCGTCATTTGGCTTTCAATTTAAAAGTGAAGCAAAATCCTCAACTTGAATCTGCTCTGGTTAAGCCAAAACGTATGCGTTTAATCTCTCCCTTCCGATTTTGTTCATTCATTGTTATCTTTGAATCTTTAGACTTAGCTGAGTAAATGAAATACTAACAGTACCTTTTCAGGTTTGAAGACAAAGGCTGCCGAGACACTGAAGGTTCTTATTCAGTTATATTCCACATTCTCTTCAGAATTTGTATCTGTATTGTTGGGATTCTTGTTAAAGGCAATGACGTCATCGGACTTGGCGTTTCCCAAAAAATCCAAGAAATCCAGCAGCCCTGTATTGGATGGATGGAAGCTTACGATTGCTAAGATCTCAAATAAGGAGCCGGAATTGCTTTTAGATCTGCTGCAGGCAGTTCTAGAGAAGATCAAGACTCAAGAAGCCTTGGAATATGGTAGGAATAAATATCAACCGTCTAATCCTTTTAGATTTTCCGAGCTTTATGATGAGGCTGTGGCATATACTTGGCTAGTTACCGTTTTACCATTACCTCTAGGAGTTAGCTTTTGGGCCATTATACGTATGCCTGATTTGTATATTTTTTGTGAGATCTCCCAAAGGTTGGAGAGGAGAACGAACCATTTTTTATAAGGGTGTGGAAACCTCTCCCAACATTTTAAAACCGTGAGGTTGCCGGCGATACGTAGCGGGTAAAAGTGGACAATATCTACTAGCGGTGGGCTTGAGTTGTTACAAATGGTATCAAGGTCAGCCACCGGGTGGTGTGTTAGCGAGGACGCTGGGCCCCCAAAGGGAGTGGATTGTGAGATCCCACATCAGTTTGAGAGGGGAATGAAACATTCCTTATAAGGGTGTGGAAACCTTTTCCTGGTAGATGCATTTTAAAAATTGTAACGGGCCAAAGTGGACAATATCTATTAGCGGTGGCTTGGGCTGTTACAAATGGTATCAGAGCCAGACACGGGGCAGTGTACCAGCGAGGACGCTAGGCTCTCGAGGGGGGTTGGATTGTGAGATCTCACATCGGTTGGAGAGGGGAATTAAACATTCCTTATAAGGGTGTGGAAACCTCTCTCTGGTAGATGCGTTTTAAAACCATGTGGCTGATGGCGATACGTAACGGGTTCACTCTCTGTGAATGGTTCTCTCTACGTGTGAGCATGGTTTTCTTATTTCCTTTTTCCCGTTCTTTCAGAAAATCAGTACTCCATGTCCTCAGCCCACAAAATGGATAGCTGTCAAGTAGCACATCTGTCCTCTATGTTTGCATGGCTCGTTGACAAACTTAAGTGCAAAGAAGTTTTCTCTGGAAAACACACTCCAGAAGGTATTCTTATGGAGTTGCTACGTAAATGCCTCGTGGTATCAGCTCCTTACAACAAGCGGCTTATGGATTCAGCCACTGATCTTGCACACTTGTTGGATAACAGCTCTCTAGTGAAGAAACTGAAGAAACTACCATTTCTCAATCAACCAGTTTCACATTTACTGGACGAAGAAAATCCCAACCAAACCACGTCTGAAAACAGTTTCAACCAGGCCGAGTCGCTCCGCGAAGCAAGTCGGAAACTCGAGATCATTAAACTCCACAAAAGAAAGAACAACTTGGCGACGAACCCAGTAGATGGTAATGTTGGAAGTTCCAGCAGATGGACTGTGGTAAGTTCGTGGACTCCATGTCCCATTGGTATGTTGCCTCGTTCGATTGGCTGTTCAGGTCGGCTCCCTGTTCTTGACCTCGATTCCGAGAACAAACCAGGTTCGGAAGAGCTGAGAAGCAAAGAGAACTGTGAAATCACCAACTGTTGCCACAAGAGGGAAGCCAGTTCTGATATTCAGCATCTTGATAGCTGTACTGTCAAGAAAATGAAGGAAACAGATGATGTTGAGTCAGCTGAAGATGTTAAAGGGCGTTTGTTGATTGGTGGGATATGGAAGAAAGTTGGGGAACAAGAATTATCTGCCATTCAGTCTGCGGTTAGGATATTAATTTAAATTCTTTCACAGTTGCTTAGATTTTTGCTGTCATCTCTGATGTGAAAGCTTGTAGGATATCTACTTTCATATAGTTATGCCCAGTAAGTTATTTCGAGTCTCATTCATATTTATATTATATAATATTATAATTATTTGGGGAAATGGGAGCTTTGTTGGACCAGAAAGGCCCATTTCGTGGATCTATTTCGGCCCAGCACCAAATTTTAGGCCCAAAATGGAGTCTAGAGATGCACCAATTGGGCCAGGCCCAATTTCTTCCTCCATGTCATTTGCTGTTCAACCTATTAGTATTTCTATTATTAGGTGGATTTCTTTTATTGGGTTGCGTGTGATGGATTATATATAGATATATCATATTAGATTTAGATTTATTAAATTATTGGCGGTTTTCTTTTATGGGGTTGCGTGTGAAATTGGGTAACCGCAAATATAATGTAATGTTTTTTTTTTTTAACAAATATAATGTAATGTTTAAAACGTGGGAGAAGAGACATAATATGAAGTGGCCAAAAGGGAGACCACCATATTTAAATCCCCACTTTATTTTATTTTTATTTTACAACTTTCCTTATATTCATTTATTTATTTTCCAATTATATTTTAGTTTCCAATTATTTCACATATAAAATTATTATTATTATTTTACCATGAATCGACTTAAAAAAGGAAAAAAAAAAAAAGATCTCTATAAATTAAGTAAATGGAAAAAAAATAAAAAAAAAAAAACTTATGGAATAAAATATTCTATCTAATTGAATATATTTTAGTTACTAAAAAGAATTTTCATTAAAATTTTGGAATTTAAAAAATTGTGTCGAATAGTAACTTGAAATAAATTAAATTGTTATATCCATTATTAATTAATGTTAAATAAAATTAAATATTTTAATTTACACGTGCTTAATTTTTGAAGATTATATGATATATTTTGATTAGACGTTTTTGGAAGAAGACGAGAGATTGAATCTTATAATCAAAATTTCAGCTTTTTTTTCTTTCTATTTTTTCAAAGGCAAAGCAAAGTCCAACAATTGAAAATTTGAGCAGACTGTTTGAGGCTAATTTGGTAATTTCAATCCGTTACGTATGTGACATCATTTAATTATATTATGTGACTTGATAAGACATTTGAGCTAATTACAATCCAATTGCACGAATAAAAATACAGAACCAAATCTGCACGTGCAAATAACCAATAATGCACCTAAATAATTATTATTTTCAGACATTAAAATATTAGCTTTTATCTCTGAATTTGAATTTTTTTTATTTATGTACATACATAAATTTTAAATTTTATAATAAGGTAAAATTACAAATTCTTACCATTTTAAAATGAATCTAACTTTTAAGTTTGTGCAATATTTAAAATTTAAATAATTATTTTTTTAGTGGATTAAAATTTTAACTTATAGCTAATCAGGGCTTAATTATGCTAATTTTGAAATCGATAATTATATATGGAACGGGCTTTTATTAAAAAAAATATATATTAATAACTTAGTTGACTTGGCCCACAAATCCAAAAGGCTAACGCTGGTGATCTGTTTTAACCTCGTGTGACGTGTCTACATGTAATTGGTGTAACGATGGAGATACTGAACGTAGGGGAACAAAGCCCAAACCTGCCAGTAATAATATCACGGAATCGGAAATTTTTTCTGGTTAAACGGATCTTGCTCCAACTTGTAAGGAAGAGAGGGAATCTTGGAAAGAGAGCGATGAAGAATGAGAGAGATGGGTTTTAATTATTGAGTTTTTAAGGTTTATTACTTCGTTTGATTGTATCCACACATTAATACCCTCCAAAAATCTCCTCCTTCTTCGAGCCTCGAACGCCCATTAAATACTTGCCTTTCTCCTTTGGTCTTGCACACAACCTGTTTGATTATTTGCTCAAGAGAGGGATTGAGGGGGATTGACAGCTCTGTGAGTGGTGGTGAAGGATTTGATGGTCTTTTGATGAGGAAGACGACTTCGTTTTGAGGTGAGAATAAAGGACCCCAAATTCTTCATCACTTTCATCATCATTATCATCATATCCTCAAATCCATCTCTTTTTACCTCTTCTTCTTTGTTGCCATTAGTTCAAGATCTCAGTGTCCTTGTCTCGCGTGTAATTTCTACATTTCTTACAGTTCTAAGTTGTTGGGTGCACCCATCTGTGGCTTCTGTTCTAACCCAACAGCCCCGATCTGTTTGTTTGCCCACCTCATTCTTTTGGTTTAAATCTTTTTTAAGAAACGAAATCAGAGATTTTGGAGATATGGGTCATTGCATCTAGACTCTTTAGCTTTATTATCCTTAATTTTCCCCCTCTTGGGGTTCCAGGTGTCAGAAAACCACAATTGATTTGAGACTGCCCCACTTAATCGACAAGCTTCATTCGTGGGTTCATCCAATACAACCTATTTAACTCTCCTCCCCTGATTTTTATTTGAATAACAGCTGGGTTTGGGCGTTTTCTACGTTTGAATGCTTTAAAGGAAGAAAGATTGAGAAGCTGAGGAAGCTGTAAGTTAAGCCGAAGTTTCAACACCAGAGTTTGTCTTGTGAGGTGGCTAAAGGCACCTCTAGTTTGCTCTGTTAGAGTTTGGCGAGGAGGCCCACCTTTGGGGTTGGTGGGCTTATTTGATCGGATTAGAACCCTCATCTGAAATGTGCCTCAGGCTCCCATACTAAGCTTACCTTTTCCCCTTGTTAACCATTGTGTTCTTCCCACAGTTGGTTCTTCCATTGATCTTTTCCACTGTCTTTTATTTGATAAATACCTCTTTTGTGATGCTTCTTTGTTTCTTCCTCACATGTATTTCCTTCATTTTCTTTTTAAGGTCCCTCCTTCTCAAACCTCTCCCATCATGGGCAGGTGAGATGAGGTTCTTGTCCCATTGGCTAGGGAAAGAATTATCGTTCCTTCCCATCTACAAGGTGATCAAGAATAGTTTTTGTACTTATATATCTAGTATTCCATCCAATATATCCTTTAAAAAGAAGCATCTTTCGAAAGTAGAGAATGTTGAGGAAAGTGATGCGATGTCCGTGTTGGACTTGCCGGAATTGGCTTTAGAATGCATTCTAGAGAGTCTTCCACCTGATGCTCTTTGCAATATGGCGGGTGTTTGTAGATCATTGAGAGAGAGATGCATAAGTGACCATCTTTGGGAGAAGCACATGAAAAGAAAATGGGGTAAAGTTATTGGTCAAGCTGCTTACAGAGAGTGGCAATGGCATCTTGCTTCTAGAGCGGGTGCGGGTAACCTTAAGCAAAACAATCAAAGGAGCTTAATTAGACTTTTTTCCTTTGGTTGGTCTCTTTCATGGATTAGATCAAAGGTTCATGACAAGAACACGCCACGTAATTCTATACCGGTTGATTCTATCATGGCTTGGTATCTTGCTCTTGAAACTGGCAAATTCTGGTTCCCGGCGCAGGTCTATAACCGTGAGGTAAACAACTAGTTATCATATACTTCAATTTGTTAACTAACTTCTTTTTTATGTATTCAGATTTCACCCCTTCTCATCATTAAGTTTTTAGCTCTTCCTGATCTACATATTCAATTATGCAGAATGGCCATGTTGGTTTCATGTTGTCTTGTTATGATGCAGAGCTTTGCTATGATCCCCGTTCGGACACCTTCCAAGCGAGGTGATTAAGCGAACTGCCCTTGTCTAACTCGATCGCGCAATTATCGTGCTGTTACTGTCTTTCTTTTACTTAGTCTCATTACAGTAGTAGTAAATGGACTGTTTGTTACAGGTATCCTCCACATGGTAGGCGAGCAATCGCACTAGAAAACGGGGTGGAATGGGAGAGGCTTAGAGCACCACCCATCGATACTCCTCCGCACAATCTTCATGTCTCCGACTGTCTGAACGAATTATTCCCTGGTGACCATATTGAGATACAGTGGAGAAAGAACAAAGATTTCCCTTATGGTTTGTTCTTGAGCCTGGATCTATTTTCAGCTTTGGAATTATCTTATAGAATTTCTACCTGTTCTGACTCCTTATAAAAGAACTTTGTTTCGTATTAATATACTTAAAAGAAAAGTAATCATATCAAGAAGCCTTCACTCCTTAATAGAACTGTTGTAACCTTTTGTAGCTTTGTTTGAGTCGTTAGTTAATTTAAGGGGTTGTAAAATATGGCATGTACATTGCAGGTTGGTGGTACGGAGTTGTAGGTCACTTGGAAACATGTGATGGGAATAATATTCACTGCAGATGTCATTACAGTGGTGAGTTTAGTTTTATTCGGCACTTTTAATTTAAGCATTTATTTTGGATTGTTCCTTGGTGTGTGTGTGTTCTGAAATCTTGATTATGAGATTCAGCTCCAAATATAAACCAATTAAATGGAAGAATAAAGCATAAAAGATCCACAAAAAGAGGGGACATAGCCAAAAAAGAATACAAACAACCAACTTTTGGTGATAAGAAACAGAGGACAAAGAGGTGCATTACAATGTTAGGTAAATAGGTTTAGGTAAGGGAATATCGGTTCAAGGAAGGTTTTCGGTTGAGCCTTTCCTTCCTGTTCAGTCTCATTAATCATTCCTACTTAACCTTTCAAAAAAGAAGAAATTGATGAGGCAATAAAACCGAGTGAAAGAAATAGTTCAGTCTCATTAATCTTCCCTTAACTTAAAGAAACAAGCAAACACCTACCTATTTAGAACCTCAATCAAAGAGATAGGGAAACCCGAGTTCAATCCGGGGAGGATAATTATGAGTAAATTAGACTTAAGAGTTAATTGTTATCTGAACCTTTACATTTGTAGAAAATTACCCAAACGTTCTTTAAAAGATTAGGCATTACTTAAAGTGTGGATGAAACGAATGTGGCATGGGCAGAGCCAGTTTGTCTGGGTTGCCATTTCAGCACCCTATCAAAAAGCATCTCATTTTTTAAATGTGGACCAAACTTTTTGTGCTATTTGATTGGTCCCCTAGACATTATTGTCAGTATGTTATTATTTCTACCAACATATTCATAGCTTAGTCTGGGTGGAATTCTTATGTCCAACCACTCATCAATTGAATTGTCTTAGTGGAACGTTTATAGGCCAACCACTCTGACGTAATTGAACGTTTCCCTAAGTCTTTAAGTCTTTTGAGTCGGTGATGTCTTGTATAGTAATGCTATGAATGACCCAGTCTCTTCTACGAGTAATAATAGATAGAAGCAAAAGAACATTCTCCAGTACTTACAAGACATGTCAAGCTCGAACACGTGGATTTGAGATTCAAACCTCTACCCTTTTGGTTAAGAATATAATGCTTTAACAAATTGAGTTATACTAAGTTGACACTCTTACGTATTAATGATGACTAAAAGTGGTTGTTTATACGTAAATTTTGTCAATAGACACTGTGGTATTAGAGTTCAATCAGTACAACCCGGGTTCGAGATGGAGACTCGCAAGTATAAACCGAAAAGAACATCGAGAGGAAGGCAACGAGATTGACGGGTTCTACGGAGGAATCAGAAAGCTTCGGTTCGATGAAGAAATTTTGATGTGGAAGCAACTTTGGCCTACAGACATCTTGGAGTAGTAGATCCTTCTTCTTCCCTTTGTATAAACCAATTGTTTTGCGTTGTTCAGGATACGAAAAGTGATGACAGCAGAAGAAGATAAAAGGGAATCTGTATGGATTCATTGATGTGAAGAGCATAGCTGTCTACTCTCCTTCCCACATTGTTGAGCTAATCTATTGCTTTAAATGTTATTTTGTTCCTTCTTTTTTGGTGGGAATCTCTCGTCGCTTCAATGCGATTTGTGGTCCTTCTAAAATTGCCTCCCTCTCATGCCTACATTCATGTTCAACACACACACAAGAGAACTCATGATTTTATAATACAATGTTGGGTAGTTGAGCGTCCCTTTCTTCCTTTCCGTTGTTGTCGCGAGACAAATTTCAAGAGCTGTAGCTTTTAGGGCATCATATGCCTTTCTTTCAAATAAAGAAAAAACGATTATTCATCGTAATAGAAATTAATCCCGTTTTGTAATTATTTGATTTTTGAAAATTAATCTTATAAATACTATAATCAAAGAGTTTTTTTTTTTTTTGTATTATTTATTTGCTTCGGAAGAATTCTCGACCCCTCTTTTTTGTTTTTAGTACAAGTTCGTTTCTTATTGAACACAAACGAAAAAAATAATATATTTAATTCCTTAACTAAAAAAATATTTGGAATGAAATATTTTTTTTAGTTAAGATTAAAATTTCATTAATGGTTATTGTAAGAATTTTTATTAATTAATTTCAAAGAATTAAATAGATTTTCAATAACCACTAAAATTCATTAAAAATTACAAGCATAAATGAAATTTGGTAAATGTAAATTTTGAAATCTATGAAATAAATGAAAAAACACAAAATTTGAGTAAACATGTAATATTAATGAACTAAATGGAAACTCTAAAATTAACTTAACTAATATTTGTTATACCAAACAATCTTTTGGCAATAAATATATACATATATATATATATATCAAACCATATAAGCTTGAGGGTAGAGAAGTTCTCATGTGGCGGATCTCGCGGACTTGAGACCGAGTTTTGCAAATAAGGATAGAAGTTTGCTAAGCTTGTTTCTCTTCCATGTACAAAACCGGTTGCCATTTCTGCGATTTCCGGTCGACTTCAAAATGGGCCCCGACATTATGAACCTGTTGAACCGGCTCCCGGTTTCCCGGTCCATATTCACAACTGCTCTTGCAAATGCCAATCCTTTGGGTTCAATGAACAGTTTTGGGTTTTCTACTGGTCCATTTTTCAAATTGGGCTGCCGATGGGGTAACTGGAGGCCCATAATTTGTTCTGTTGAGTTGTTCGGCATTCGTGGAAATGGTGAATGGGCCGATTTGGGCCCATTACTGTTTTCTTGCGTTTTCCCCGTTCCGTCTTTCTTCACGTTCTGTAAGGCTACCAAGAAAGGATCAAAATCATCGTTCCACAAATTCTGATGAACAAATTTGATTTTGAGCGCCGCGACCGGTGATCGAGGCGACGATGTGGTGGAGCTTTTGCCGCTGCGATGTTCGTTGAGGCGTTCATGAGGCGGTGGAATCTTGAGTCGAGGAGGAAGAGGAAGGACCTTCCCGTCTGAAAATAGTTCATCGGCAAACGCCATTGCAGGTAAGGATGCATCTTCGATTTGCACTCGTTTCTTGCTTTGTTGCTCTGGCCGATCCTCTAGATCGAAATCGACGTCGTTAAGATTGAAACGGGAGCTAGTTTCGAATTCAAACTCATCTATGGTAGAGTTTGGACGAGAATGTCCAAACGGAGATTTGTAGCGCTTCGGACTGGATGGCGCACTGTAAAACTCCATGTTCTTCATCTTCATTTTCGTGACTTTGGTTGAAAAATCGATTGTGGTTTTCATTTGACAGAAAACATTAGTTTTCGAAGCGAAGCATTATAAAGGAGAATGAGTAGCTTAGAGGAGAGATTGAGTGTAGAGGAATTTCTCCTGAATTGATGGATGAAGTTGTCATGTTTCTAAAGAAATTGAGTTTTCTTCTTGGAAGCTAATGTTTAGACAAGAATTTCTCTGTTCCGTATCTTGTAAAATCATCCGGATTCTCTGCATTTTCATCATATTATTTGCCGAATGACGATGGCCTTTGTTGCAAACAATTGGCCCTAACATTGTTGTCCGATCATCAAAAAATGTGAACATTAAACATTCCATCAGTCCTTAAAACTCTTGAAAATTCTGATGTTTGCAATCAAATTCTAATTTAGTTGAACATTCCATTGTCATTTAGAATATGAATATTTAGTTTTAAAAATTTACTAATTATTCTATTTTTCCTCTTCTAGAACTAAAGCATTTATTTTCTTTATTATTATTATTTTTTTTCATATTTTCAAGATTATAGATGAGAACAAATAACAGAGTATAACTATATGAGGTGTAAAGAAAAAATTTGCAAGCTTAAGCCATTTATTTAGTGTTAATAATTTAAATTTATAATTAACTTTTATTTTATATTATTAAAACAATGTAAAACACAATAGGGCAAGAAATAGAGGAATAAACAGGAAATTCAACCTTCAATTGTCAATAATATTGTAAAATATAAATATAGATTGATCCATTTTAAATTTTGTAATTATAAATAATTGAATAAAACTATAAAAAAAAACTATTTTTTTTAACCATATATTATTTGTATTAAGAAAAGTTGATATAATGATGAATGTCAAAATAAATTTATATAAAAAATTGGGTATAAATATAAAATTTGAGGAAGAACGCGGGAGCTTTACGAATTATCCATATTAGAAGCTGAATTTTTTTTTTTTTTAAGGTAAAAATACATATCTGTTTCCTCGTGGGAGATGTTGAATTGATGGAATCTCTTCCGTTGAACGCGCATCCATTGCAAGCTCAGTCCCACTGTTTCATGATCTCCCTCTCTTCCAAGCTCAAATCCGAACTTCATCGCTTCAGATTTCTCTGTACTTCTTCTTCGTCAGTTCGTTCTTCAGGAATCCCTACGAGACCTTCTTCTTCGGTCCGGAAAGAAAGCAGCGGCGGAGTTAAATTGAAGATCGCCCACACTCAACTCAAGGACAACTGGTTGGCTTCTCTATCGTGTCCTTTTCCTCTAGGTCACGATTACTCCGCCAATGGTAGACCAGGAGACCAAAATGCGACTTCAGACTGTGTTATTGGCGTCGACCCCGACGTTTCTGGTGCTGTGGCACTCTTGAGAACCGACGAATCGATTTCTTCGGCTCAGGTAATTGTTTTCGTTATCTCGTATATGTTACTTTAGGTTTTTGTTTTACACATTCCTCAAATCTGTTTTAAGTTTAGGGATTCAAATGATATGTGTTTATTCTTATGTGGACTTCTCAGCTATCGTTGTTGCTTCGTTCATATTCGGCAATTGGTTATATATTCTTAGCTGCTTCAGCCATAATGATTGAGAAATGAACAACAGTATGCAGATAAGAGCAAACAAAAAAAAAAAAAAACAAAAAAAAAAAGAAAGAAAGCGTATCCATAATTTTCTTGGACAAAAAAGAAAGGAAACATTTCTCTTTGTGATCCACTGGCCTGTTGAGGGGTAATGGTTTCACAGATGTCCCCATGCATTTCTCTTTTGATGACCATATTTACTCTCTCTAGAGGTCGGTACAATTTTTTTTTTTCAATTAGTTTTATTTATTGTAATTTCTTATGTTCTTCAATTCTTTAGGTATACGATTCTCCTCACCTGCAAGTACTAGTTGGTGGAAAGAGACGGAAACGGTTAGATGCTAAGTCAATTGTCCAACTTCTTCACAGCTTTAATGCTCCCATTGGTACGATTATATATCTGTAGGTTATTGCCTTTGATTGTACTAGAATCGAGTGTTTATTTGATTCTCAATCATTCATGTTTCTGGGTAGGATGCCTCTGATCAAAACAAAAAGAATAGTTGGCTTCTTATAGCCGAAATAATTTATGCAGAGAAATTGGATGTGTCCTTTTAGAGTTTCTTATACAAAAGGAAGTGCAGACTTAACAAATTGAGCTTCTTCACCCGAGACTCTTTAACTTCACATGTTTTTTTTTTACGCTGGTTTAGTAGGAAAACTTAACAATATCCTTTTTCTCTTCTTCCCTTTGCTTGTAGGGTCTCCTCATTTTGATGCGTAGTTATATTTTCTTCATTTAATCATTCGAGTGGTTCTGCTTTTAATGTGTTGGTGATCCCTTACTTTAGGTACTACTGCATATCTGGAGCAGTCAACCCCATTTCCACAGGATGGAAAACAGGTATGCGAATGATTTTAGTTGGAGGACTCTGTAGAACCTAGATCTTGTGCTAAGAAGATGCAATCCTTGTTAAAATCGACACTTTTTTTTCTTCATTTGTTTTCTTGAATAATCATTCTTTTCTATTTTCATATCATGAGTCTTAATTGTTATAATCAAACATCCAGACTGGTAAGTGGTCTGGCATATTTGGAAGGAGAGGAACCTGGAGAATATTTATGGATAATGCAGAGGAGTTACCTTGAGTGTGTGTGGCTGGCTATTTTCTCTATTTCTTTTTGAGCTTCCATGACATAATTTGGAGGACTGGTTGAGCTAAAATCCATAGATTTTGTTTTGTTGGGTACATGATCCTACCCTTCTTCTATTGTTTCGATTTCCATCTTTTAATAAATTTTGTTTTTATTTTATATTTTTGCTTTAAAGGGGTGGTGGAGTGGAGGATTCGGTTATGGATTGTGGATTGGCGTATTAGTTGGGCTGGGTTTTTCAGTTGTTCCTGTGCCATCTCTTGCGTGGAAAAACAAATTTCAACTCTCAGGAAAGGATACTTCTAAGGTCAGTTCAGCCAAATTACCGACATTAGTCTAGCGAGCTGTTTCATTCATATATAGATCAAACACTTCACAATTTTCAACAATAAAAATGAAGGGCAAACAAAGAAGCCATTTACTTATAATCAATATTTTAGTTTTCAGCGTGTCTTTACCAGTATTAAAAAGTTATTTGCAGACTATATAATGTTAGGTTAAATTCTGTTTTAATTTAATGATTTTACACTTGTATGTTTTTTGGCAATCATCCTATGTTTCATACTGAATAAGGACAAAGGTCGTCTCTTATGTGCTATTCAACTTTCGTATAAAAAAAATAAGGAAGTTACATCGCATATAGGACAGAAATAGCTGACGGGCAACTGATTCTCTCCAAAATTGAAAACAGAGCAGCCATTTATCTCAATAATGGTTACATTTCTGTTTAGTTTCAAAACTTGGCTTTTGTTGATATGTGAAGAATTATACTCTTACCACTTCTACCATAATGCTTCACACTGTTACAGAACATGCCTTGTTCATTTAAAATTGTAACCTCTTTTAGTATCCCAATTTTTCCTGGAATGAATTGTCATAGAAGTCGATGAATCAATACTGAAGTTAAAAGGAGACCGACTTGAACTCTATGCTTTAATTTCTTTAATTAGTTAATTTTAACTGTATGCTATATTACTTGACTGTATTTGGCAGTAACGAAGAAGCCTTTTGTTTAGTACTTGCTACATTTTATGTATTTTGCACCTTGAAATTATTTACTGACGTTGGTTTCAAGAATTACTGAATTAGTTCCGGTGTTCTCCTAGCAAGTGCTAAAAGTCGATTATATTATTTTGCAGCTCCTGCTTTCTGCGATTGTATGCTTGATTGTATATTTTATTATCCAAAAGTATTCTTTCCCAGACTAATTTTATTTTTTATATTGATTTGGTAGGATGATAGCCGGAGGGTTGCATCCACATTATTTCCAACTCTAAGCCCCCTTCTGAAGAGGAAAAAAGATCATGGTATTTTACTACGTATTCTGTTTTCTGCACGTGTCAATACTTCATACGTTTATATTTGAACAAGAACTTGAATATCATACTTCACGAATCATACACATCTTCGGCAATTTAAATATGGAAGTCTTGGCCTTTTAAACTTCTATTTTTTGAAATTTCGTGGCTGCTAGGAGCTAAAATCCGTGATCAAAACCCAACATTTGCACGGTCATTTCATTACGTGTCGTGTACCAGGAAAAACAGAGTTTGGGGGTGATATGATGAAAATTATTCTTTCATGAACCCCTTGAATATTTTCGCCTGGCAGAAGAAAGCTCTATGATCTTGGTCTTGACCTTATGATTTTGTCGTATTGGCAGGGAGGGCTGAGGCTTTACTCATTGCTGCTTATGGAAAAGGCTTGAACTTGAATGTGGAAACACCGTCCGTTTTGGAGGAGTCGGTAGTGTCTTAGAAATGGCAGCTGGTTCTGGCTTTCTTCGTCCATTGAATTCAGGTTCAAGTTTATGATGAGGTTCTTTGCTTTAGATTATTTTGGCTCAGGCAACTATCCTTGCTAAGTTAGAAATGAGCCTTGTAGTAGTAAACAAAACATGATTATACATTAAATGCATACTCCCTCTTTATCACTTCAAATTAAAAGAAAAAATTATAAATTTTGCCTCAAAAGTTTAGAATATGTCCATTTATTGTTTTAATTCAATTCTACCTCTAATAGATCAATATATACAAAACTAAAGTTGAAAAATCAATGACATTTTTAAACAAACATGAGGAGTCAAAACTTGAAATTTAACCCAAAGTAAGGAAGTTGACAAACACATTGTATCTTTTTAAATTTTAGAACAGTGAGAAGGGAGAAATATATAAGTAAAACTAGATTGGCTAAGGTTTTGACATTGACATGCGTCAGAAGAAAACTGGCCCGTGGGAGCATCTCATAACTTATGCAGAAACCAAAAGCTCGGAGAAGAATGCGGAGATCTACTGAACTCGAGGGTAAATTTTGACAATGAATTGTAGTTAACAGCAAATTTACCTTCAACTCCTCATTGGCTGATATCTTTCATAAAAGTTTCGCCATCCAGCCTCGAAGTAAAAAGACAAACAGAACAAGTCTAATAATTTTAGGCCATATGCCATCTCTTCCAAAATGGTTTTTTGCCAGTCAAAAATCTTCCTGGTGCGCCAAAGCTTCTTCTATTTAAGTGTGATCTCGTAGATGACTCCTTGAAGATTTCCAACCACAGATCGAGTTCCAGCTACTTCAGTCATCTGCATCCCGTGCCGAGAAGCTTCATCGAGTATCAGTGCATCCATGCTACAAAGGAAATGAATGAAAACAACTTTTAGTAAATAAGACATTTGTGCATTTGTGGTGGTAGTCTCCTCTTATCGACTATATCACTAAAGAACATTGCTTGAGGTAGTAATCTAAAGAACACCACAATTGCGTGGTTCAGGAAAAAAAAAAAAAAGTGTGAAACTGCCAAGTGACGAAAATAACAAGTGATCATCAAATGGTGTTGTTCTGTGTGTGTATGTTTTGCACATCATGTCTGATGCTAGATGCTTAAAACCAGGTAGATGAAAAAAAAAAAAATACAAAAGATGGGGGCGGGCAGGGTAGAGGAACTGGACTGCGGAAGGAAAGAAGTATGAAGCTGAAGCTAAATTTAGATGTCTACTTTGAACACTGACATTCAATGCACAATTTTCAATTGGCAGCAATAAGCCAGTGGTCCTTGCTAAAACTTCTCAGAACCTTTTGGAAATCCAATATCAATTCATATTGTGGTCTTTATCACAAAGCAGCCCATCTATGTATAGATGCAGAGTGACTAATCAGTATAGTGGTTAAGGAATGGAACATTCCTATGTCTACCCTTATCAACAAAGTACGATTAGAGAGGTTTCTTGAGAAGCTGGAAACAAAATAATAGTACAAAGCCAAAGAGTTACTCACATCTTAGCTCGGGATACGTATGCTAGAATGAATTTGCATTTTCCTCTTCCTCTTACTTGGAGGAGCCGTTCTGCTGTTTCGAAAAGCAAGGGTACACTTGATTGTTGAAAGCTTAATAACTGTTAAGGTTCTTCATAGATGAAAATGCAACATTTCCTGTAAATACAAGCTATACAAACATATTTACATGCTCGTGGTTTCATTCTTGCCTAAAACCGTGGGAGGAACAAAGCTAATGCTGCTTTATTCTGATATTCTTTCTATTTGGTAGAAGGTATGAATTAGAGACAGGGTAAAAGAAAATGATTGAAACCAAGCAGCTAGAGTTTTGCTCGCCTTTCTCCTGCCATTATATATCTGCATGGAAATTCTCAACCCTGATAAAATCTTTAATACAAAAAATAGAAAATGAAAGAAAGAAAAGCTACCTTAAGTAAAAGGATTAAAAATTTATTAAAATGTTAAAATAGAAGAAGAAGAAAACAAAGGAAAAGAAAACAAACAATCCTGCCTTTCAAAGACTTTCTACCCCTATGTGCCAAACCAATTATCGACCTAATGTGGCAGCCGCAGGCATTAGCTAATATATGGATTTGAAATGTGAAGTATTAAATACCAATATACTGAATAGACCCGAACTCGTGACTTACATAAGAAGTCTGATTAAGTGATAGAACATTTGGTCAAGGTATAACATATGTTCCTAAGAATAACCAATCATATAAAGAGGAAAAAAATGAGGATGAATCAATCATAATATCATATCATATCAGTATTTCTACCACCTAGGAGAAGATTATACCGTCACATTCTATATTTTACCAATTAGCAAAAGGAGGAATTTTTGGTGAGTTTTAAAACCTTAGGCTCATTCCATATCTCTGCTGTTCAACACCAAAACTGATTTTGTCATTTTAACATTTCTTGAGCAAAACGAAGAAGAAAGAGTCAGGATATAGATATCAGCACCAAGAATTAGATCAAATCCACCAGAATACTTGTCTATAACTTGGGTTATCTGATCAGAATTTCCCCATTCAAGCTTCTCAGCCACTAGTCCTGCATAGAATCGTAAATATCATATCAGCACATCCAAACAAATAACTTATTTTCCATCTTGTTTCTCTCACCAGCAGAATTTCCGAACGATTCAGGAGATGCATGAAGCTGTATATTTTGCTTCAGGATCTGTGATATAATAATATAAACGAGGTCATGAAACAATAAATAGAGAACAACCACTTGGTATATACATATTTTTAGTTTATTCAGATTAGTTTAGTGACCTCACCTTTAGAACTTCCTCGTTATGGTCTGTCAACACCACGTTGTGGCAAAATTTGCTGCAAAGTATTCCAGTGATACCTGTATTTAAAACAATTGCCCATATCATAGCAGAATTTCATCATTGGGCATTATATGGAACATAGCGACATAATGCAAAAACTTCTATTGGATAAGTCTATTCTCTTTCTGCCTTCCACTTGATAAGTCTATCCAGTAAGTATAACCATATTAAACATCTCAATCTATGATTTACATGCGCAAACTACGCAAAGTATCTCTGCTATAGAAGTCACAAGGGGAAGAAATCAAATTCAGTCAAAGTATACATACCCACACCAGATCCTAATTCAATGATAGAACATCCTTGAAGCAGGTGAGCATGTTTGGAAAGATAATTGTTCATCAGCAAGGCACCAGGCCACACTAATTGCCCCGTTAAATCAAAATCAGCTGTTTCAAGAATTGTTAGTTCAGCAACATTTCCAGGGAATCATGTAACTTGATGTGCTCATATTGAGGGAAAAAAGAACAGGATTATCTCAATGAAAATAAATTAAACATTAATATATCATGAATATATTGATTCTAACCTCAAATTTTTAGAAGGTTGAAACATCAAATCTTTACAAGGTTGAGATACACAGAGAAATTCAAGAAACGTATCATTTAAACTCATCAGAGACATTTGAGGTCACATTTTAGCAAATAAGAAATGAATCAAATTAACATCATCGACAAAAATCACAATGGGGATTCTATTATCCAAGCAATACATGTGACAGAAAGATTCCTCCTAACCCCAGTCTAAGAAAATTACTAAGTATTCGCCAATTAGCATTAACAAACAGAGAGAGTGGATACAGAAAGCCTTAGCAAGGCAACTCCAACGAGAAACTCACCAGAATTTTAAAAAATATTTCAAATACCTAATATAAGCCTGAAATTCAAGTCTATTAACACCTGAATTTTCAAATATCCAATATTAACTTTCACAGGTTCGTTATTTTTATTGTAATATCGATCAATTTTATCATTTGAATAAGTCTAAACCTTAAAACTTACAGAAAAACCGAGCTAATAACATTGATCACTCTTAGACGATCGTAGTCTGGTGCATTTGCGAGCACAAATTGGCATCTTGGTGCCAACAATTACTTTATAGCTTCCTTCAATTAATGTTTGTTAATATCATCCAAATTCAGGAGCGAATAACAACATCCCTAAACTTATCGGATTGGCATAAAGCAAATTACGCACATCGTTTCATTTGACATCGAAACTAACAAGGTATGGCAATGTACAGGGAAGTGAATCCAAAAGGAAACAATGTCGAAAATCCTCCAGTAATCCGAGACAATACTGGTAAATAGTATTTTAACGATGCAATCATGTAAAATGGAACATACTCCTCAAATCGCAGAAGTTGAAAAGGCAAACTCACTAGAAGCAGACTGAAGACAGAGGAGTTCAATCTCATGGGATCCGAATGCAAACGTGGTGAGCTGATAGCTGCATATTCGTATACCAGACACCATAAGATTCTGGCAGAAAGAAACAACAAAAAAAAAAAAGAAAAAGGAAACGGCATTGATAAAGAGAGAATTACTCATTGTTCATAAAGAATGAGGCATCTAAACAAACGATGTCCTCTTCTTCCTCTTCTCTTTCCATCTATCGCTACCTCTGCAAAAGCTTCGACACTCAGACACTCCGCGCTGCAGGTCTGGAGTTGGGTTAAAGCTCAAGCGCGCGCACACAAAATGGTCCGCCTGGCTTGAATGAGAGAAAAAGCTGGCAAATTGCTCGCCGACTTCGAAACTACGAACTTTATCAAAATTAATTTACTTCAAATGATATTTTGTTGAAATTTTTTTATATGAACTCGTAGTAATGATGCATGCTTTCATCGTTTTTTTCAACAGGATTGGTATTATAGTTTTACCTAATTGTATATGCCCAACAAGATCACAAACCCTAATACTTGATAGTTTATGGTCTTCCGTGAATAATTCAGTTGTCAAATTGCACTTAGGGTCGTAGCAGGAACATAACATTTTTCATAAGGGTGTGGAAACCTCTCCCTAGTAGATGCATTTTAAAACCGTGAGACTGACGACGATACACAACGGGCTAAGATGAACAATATCCGTTTGTGGTGGATTCGAGCCGTTACAAATGGTATCAAAGTCAATCACCGTATGGTGCGATATACTAGTCGGTGTATGACTAGACTCTCTCCATAGTAAAGAAAAAAACTGACAATATCCATCACATTGTTTATTGAGCCAGACATGATGAAAAATGATATAACCACGCCATTCCATATGCCTTAAAGAGTAGATGTGAAATGTCACGTTCCTGAACTTGGAACTATTTGAGGGTTGCTGTATTGTCGGTATCACAACTTACTCTCTTTTTTAATATTAATGTAATACGAGACACGTAAGGTAAAGATCGAAATCGAAAGATATAATTAATATTGATATGGAAATGAATTTTTTTTTTCGAAGAGAGGAAGCTTAAGAGAATGAAGAAGTGACCAACTTCCAACTGACAACAACCTACCACCTCTCCTTCCCCAGAACAGAAGAAACCACAATTTATTGATACTGACCTAAATTCTGCGATGGAAAAGAGAGAGAAAATATATGCAAATTTCCGCATTTACGACGTCCACCAACCCAACAAACACAGGCAAATTTCAATTTCATTTTTGTTCGCAACGCGGTTTGTTGCTCTTCAATTTCATCGCATCGGTTACCATTTCATCATCTCTACCGCGCTGAAGTGTTCCTTTCCTGATTTCCCGCTTTAGGTTCGATTCTTTTCTTCTCTCCTCTTTCCTTTTTGCCTTTTTTTGTTTAGGTTTTTTGGAATTTTTTTCTGGAATTTCTGTTGCTCGTGTTTGGCTGTCCAAAAAGTGTAGGTATTATAGAAGTCATTGATATTGTTACCATTCGCTGTTTCTATGGTGTTCATAAATTATACAATCTGTACGCTAATTGGTTCGTGTGAAGGAGTTGGCTTGATTTTGTAATTTAGTTTTTCTCTTTTGAAAAAATGGGTTATGATCATCGCCTGCGAGTTTTCTCTAATCCTGAATTGCGATCGCTTCTATTAGTTTTTTTGAACATGCTTGTTACGGAAGATTGTTGAAATTCAGTTGTTAAATTGGATATAGTTCTCCTATTACTTACTTTGAGCCCTCAGTTTTCTATCATATGCCATCTCCTTGATGCTGTGCTGAATTTTACACACAATGTTAGAACTTGTGGATGGATTGTTGAAACCTCCCTTTTAATCTTTGATTTGTAGGGGGCCAATGAAACTTAACTTTCCTTATATGGGGAAGTCGTGAGATGTCCTTGTAAAGGTGTATTTCAAGAAAACATATGGTGTCATTTGCTTAATGTAACAACGCTAGTAGATATTGTCCTCTTTGGGCTTTTCCTTTCGGGCTTCCCCTCAAGGTTTTTAAAATACGTCCTTTTCCTTTCGGGCTTCCCCTCAAGGTTTTTAAAATACGTCCGATAGGGAGAAGTTTTCACACCCTTATAAAGAATGCTTCGTTCCCCTCCCCAACCGATGTGGGATCCATCCCCTTTGGGGCCTAGTGTCCTCATTGACACTCTTTCCCTTCTCCAATCCATGTGGGACCCCCCAATCCACCCCCCTTCACGGCCCAGCGTCCTAGCTGGCACATCGTCTCGTGTCCACCCTCTTTCGGGGCCCAGCCTCCTCGCTGGCACATTGCCCCATGTCTGGCTCTGATACCAATTGTAACAGTCTAAGTCCTCCGTTAGCTGATATTGTTCTCTTTAGGCTTTCTCTTTTGGGTTTCCTCTCAAGGTTCTTAAAATGCGTCTATTAGGGAGAGGTTGCCACACCCTTATAAAAAATGCTTCATTCTCCTCCCCAACCAACGTGGGATCTCACACTTACATTGGAAGATGGAATCTATATATACATGTGGTGGACATGTATGCATTGGAGATTTTTTGATGGCAAGAAGAATATTTCTTTATCAGTTACATGCAAGATCAGTGCGCTCTTGCCATTCCATTCTTGAGTGAGCTCAGTGTACAAAACATCTAGGGAATAGTTGCTTGTCTTGATTGGTATATTTGTGAATGAGAGGTGTTTGTTCAGTGCAACCTTGAGATTAGTATTGGAGGATTGTGCATTTAAGAATTTAATATTGACGTGCAATGGAAGAACTATGAAAGAGGAATTTTTGGACTTCTATTAGAAAAATAAAGCTCATTACAGAATTTGTAGCTTCTCATTATCTGTTTTATTTAATGTGGTGATGGTGTATTTAAACGGTGTAGATACAAAATTACTAGAAGTTGTTTTAACTATGACGAGTAAGATCAATGAATTTTTTGGATAACTGGGAGTTTGAGCTTTGCTCACCTTGAGGTACCTGTGACCGCCCCAGAGCCTGGACCTGAAGATATCAAGGTAATAGCCCAAGTCCACCTCTAGCAGATATTGTCCTCTTTAGGCTTTCCCGTTTGGGCTTCCCCTCAAGGTTTTTAAAACGCATATGCTAGGAAGAGGGTTCCAACCCTTATAAAGAATGCTTCGTTCTTCTCTTCAACCGATGTAAGATCTCACATCAAGGGTTTTTGGTATTAAGCCCACCCGAAGGTTTGAACTTGGTACCTCTAAGCTGGTATGATTAAGAGACCCCAAAAGCCCTTGTCATCAATTTGCAGATGATTTAGTACAAACGTGCATATTATCTTATGTTGGAGCCCCTGCCCTGTTGCTTGGGAGAGCTATTTGCATCTAAATTTATCAATTGGAAGTTGAGACTCTCTTTCTTAATTGGCATGTGGTGAATGCACGAATAGGTCATCCATTGTATGAAATTTCATTATATATTGATCTTCTTTACATATATATGAGAGACTAAAAGAATAAATTTAATAATTGCTTGCTTCTTCAATCAAATAATATCACACCAGTTGATAGAAGCAATTAGAAAAATAGATTTAACTAGTCTATTATTAAGGTTTCATCTGTTATTTGTTCTTCTGCAAGTAAGATAGCTATATCACTCTAGACGTGGCAGAAACTTAGTTGGTTTATTTCTCAAACTCAGTTCTGGTTTTTGCTTCTGCCTCCACAATGTCGAGTTTGGAGGAGCCACTTGGTCTTGACAAGTTGCCAAGCATGAGCACAATTGACCGGCTACAAAGATTTTCATCTGGTGCCTGCCGACCAATAGGAGATGACATGGGAATGGGTATCTGCTGGATTCAAGGGGGGAGAAGCAGCTCATCCAATACTTGCAAGTAAGCAGAATATTAAAGTCTTTTGGAAGAAAACCGAACTTTTCTTAATTTTTTCAGCTTGCTTTTGCACATTTTGGTTCTGCGATTCTTGATGGTATGGGATGGTTCTATGACAGAAGACCACCTTGCAAACAATCTGGGCGCATTGTTCTTTCAGTTATTTCTTACTAAATTGTCATTTTTGCAATCCGCTCGGCCACACTTATCTCCAATATGACATATCATCCTCAGGGAATATGATGAGGATGCTAGAGAGACGTTTCCGTGGAGAAGACATAGGAAAGACACATCCCAAAATGGCTCCGTCAATAGGAGGACATCGAGCGCAGGCCTGGAAAAAATAGTGTCTGGAAATTTTTGTGATTCACATTGTTCTCCAGGTCATGAATACAAGACTAAGAGTAGTAGCAACAACATACAGCATACTACAAATAAGGTGATTTGATACTCATTAGACCTGATATCTGTAACGACTCTCTTTGTTTTACCCGCATCCATGCATTTCTATATCCTTCTAGTTGCTTTTCTTGCTATACCTCGTACCTATCATATTCTAGATGTTTTGCAAACTTTTATCAGATGATTTGGTGGGCTATGGAATCTCTCTTTAGAATGTGACCTTTTCATACTTATTTCGGACACGGGCTTGCAGTTTTTGAAAGATATACCAAAGTTTGTGAAGATAGTAGAAGTTGGTCCAAGGGATGGGCTTCAAAATGAGAAGGGTATGGTACCTACATCTGTGAAGGTGGAATTGATCCATAGACTAGTATCTTCAGGATTGCCTGTTGTTGAGGCTACCAGTTTTGTATCACCTACACGGGTGCCTCAGGTACTTTTGGTTTAAGTTCCTATCTTTTTTAGCCATAGTTTTAAAATGATATTAAAAATAGTCGTTTGAATCTCTTTTGAGTTCATTAAAGTATATACTCAGTCTTCTTTCTACTTTAGTGGTCTTGCCTTTACTGTTTACATCGCTTGATTGCTACAAGACGAACTAATGTTGCTGTGGATTTGAAATAAGTTCTTTAAAACTTCTCATCATTTAGGATTTCTAAATTCTGATATCATCTGATTAGGATTAGAGTGGGAGTTGAACCTTTTCTCGCAATAGTTTGATCAAATGAAAACATAGTTCATTTCTTAGATTTTTACCATACTTCATGTCACTGGTGCTCCAATATGTGAGTTACGTAAAGTATATATTTTTTTTTATCCTTTGTCCAGTTATCTGATGCAGCCGAAGTGATGGAAGCCGTTCGTAATTTGGAAGGTGTTAGGTTGCCAGTTTTAACTCCTAATTTGAAAGTGGGTCATCTTGTAAAATAATGTTGATTTTTTTTTTTTTTTTTTTTTTTTTTTTTTTTTTTTTTTTTTTAAA
>NW_019268526.1:5177279-5190984 GCF_002738365.1 Cucurbita moschata | reverse complement strand
TTTTTTTTTTTTTTTTTTTTTTTTTTTTTTTTTTTTTTTTTTTTTTTTTCAAACATGGATGGATTGAGTCCTCTCTTCTAAAACTTCACCTTCTTCCAGGGGTTTGGAGCAGCTGTTGCGGCTGGAGCAAAGGAAGTGGCAGTCTTTGCATCAGCCTCTGAATCATTTTCAAAATCCAACATCAATTGTAGCATTGAAGAATGTCTTGATCGTTACCGAGCTGTAACTTCTGCTGCAAAAGCGCTTGCAATCCCTGTTCGAGGGTATGCTTCCATGAATCAGTGTCCATATAAATGGCTATTGGAATTTGGTTTTAATTTCCTCTGAATTTTGGTTTTAAGTTTTGAACACGACTTGTTTTCTAGAATGGTTCTCCTCATTCTGTTCTTGAAGGGTTCTCTTATTGCTATAACTGGCTATGGATTTGTATAGGTATGTATCATGTGTAGTTGGTTGTCCAACAGAAGGATCAATTCCTCCATCTAAGGTCGCTTATGTAGCGAAGGAGCTTTATGAGATGGGTTGCTTTGAAATTTCTCTTGGAGACACGATCGGAGTTGCCACGCCCGGTAACAATTTAAACCTTTCTTTCTCAAAATCGAAATATAGATTGCTTTCATCTTCTTCGCTCTCTTATAGTATCCTCTGTTGGCACAGGGACTGTTGTTCCCATGCTTGAAGCTGTGATGGCTGTCGTTCCGGTGGACAAGCTTGCAGTCCACTTCCATGACACTTATGGACAATCACTTCCAAATATTCTAGTATCCCTCCAAGTAAGGAATCTTTTGAACTGAAGTTTGAGCTCGTTTGGAATGACTTTCTAAGTGTTCAAAATACTTCCCAAACAGATCTTCCTACATCTATATATAAACGTTGGTTTATCAAGAATATGCAAGAAAAGCACTTCGGATTGTTGATTCATCGCCAAAAATGACTTAGAAGCAATAGTTTGTCATCTAATGGATTTTTTCGTTCTAATACTCCATCCAAGAATTATCGGTATTTATCAAATTTGTTCCTATCTAACGAAACATTATGATAATGACACGGTTGAGAAAAATATGTCTTTAAACACTTGAAAGTCATTTCAAACATATACTTGGTCCCTGCCAAACTTGCTTTCCAGATATATGGATGGAAGTTGCAAGCTTTGCCTAGGATTTCATTTCATTTGGGCCAACTTCAACCATTAACTGGTGTGTTGCTTTTATGAACAGATGGGGATTAGCACAATAGATTCCTCTGTTGCAGGTCTGGGTGGATGTCCATATGCAAAAGGAGCTTCCGGGAATGTTGCAACTGAGGATGTGGTGTACATGCTCCACGGACTTGGCATAAAAACCAATGTGGATTTGGCAAAGGTCATGTCTGCTGGGAACTTCATCAGCAACCATTTGGGGCGGCCATCGGGTTCGAAGACTTCCATTGCCTTCAACCAACTTGCAGCCGATGCTTCCAAGATGTGACACATCTTATTACTCATACATTTACACCTTACATTGAACGAATAATGAAGGGTTTCACTTCAGGAAGCTTTCTTATAGTTTCTATACTATTTTATCTGGCTGAATATGATGCAGCCCATATCTCAAACAACATAACTATTGTCTGTCATGAAGTATAAAAATTTATGGATGTGAGTCCTCCCATGATTTGGAGGTTATTATTTATCCCTTTTGTGTCGGTGGTCGGAATGGTTGAGATATTATCATGTCATGGAAAACTTTCTTGAAATTCACCTATTGGCGTTGGAATTCTCGACTCCACCTATTTCATTTATCAATAAAATTATTTCTCTTATCGAAAAAGATAGTCACATCATATTGTATCGAGTAAAAATGCATAGAAGTATTAAACTACGGACAAGCCACAGAGTAAAAATGTATGTGAAAGAGAGTGTTTGCAGATCCCTTGAAAACAAGATTTTATCTGTTCCAAATCCTTGTTAGTAATTGAATCAGACTTGCACAATGTGGTCTATGGAGAGAAGATGATATATGCAATACAAGACTTATAAAGCAGAAAACCATACTATTCTGTGGAACTGCAACTGAACGACTCCAGAAAGCTCCGGGCAGCATCTGAACTCAGTTCTTCGTTAACCTGTAGTCATATTGATTATAGGATTTTCATTCTAATGTCAATGGAGGATGAAAAACTAAATATCTAATTGCACGACATGTTCTGAATGACTTACAAGTTTATTGTGAATCTGTTGAAATGAGTTACAGAATCTCTCTGCTTCAAGCTTGCCCACCTGCGTGTAATGAATAAGCAAACAACAAGCTGTTAGATACAAATATAAACATTGTTCTTTCACATTCAAATGAAAGTATAATGCAATGCACCATCAAGATGGAATTTGTTGAGAAACCCAGATATTTGCATTTATGTTAAAGTGATGCTCATTTGCATTCAACGATTTAACCAAATCTGAAACTGAATATACGCATTAGTCTTACATCACATCAGAAAAAAAAAGAAAAAAAAAAGTAACTAATCAGTTGCATATGATTAATTTCGCAAAAAATGGACAAATTCAGATCAAAATGCGTTGACAAATTATAATATTGTAAAGGCATGACTAGAATTTAAGCAGACGAAATTTTTTTTTGGTGAACTTCCATTTTTGTCATATAGATTGTAACTAATGAGTTATAAACATAAACACAAGGACTTGTACCAGAAAAGGATAACCGAGTAACTCTAGGGGTTTTATACCCTAATTTAGATAAAAATGTAACACTTGAAAAAGAAATAGAAGAAGCTCATACCTTCTGCTCAGCAGCGAACTTTAGCTTCTTCCAGAATGCATCTGTTATCAGTCATCCCAAAAATGTAATATTAGCGAACTTATATTTAAAATTCTAGGAAAAATAGGAAGCTTTCGTTATCTGGGCCACTGAACAGATACTATCTACTAAAACCAGAAAGGATAACTTCATAAGCGATTTGAGAACAAATGTATGTTATCCTAGGAAAAAAGGGGTTTCATGGTTCCTTAAAGCAAATCAAATATATTTGATCACTTTTAAAATGTTAATTTGGAAAAAGATAAAAAAAAGTTATATTTTCAAGATAAAATACCATGTAGGTCAGATCCTTGATCCTTTGATTTTTCTCCATCTTCATTCCATGCTTCCTGCCATTCACTCAACTATAAACAAGACAACATTCATTATTTAATTAACCAGCAACAAGAACATGCGAATAGGACAGGAAGTAAGGGCAAAGCATTTAATTAACCTCACTCTTGGATGACTTGGATGTTGACTGTCTAGATAACTCCGACTCCGCCTGAAAATCATACGAGATTTTTAACAAAATGGATGGATACCTATGCTACTAATAATTGTAACATACCCTTAATGAGAACAGAAAAAACTTCACAATCTAGCTCATAGAGTTTTATATGTATCATTCAACTAAACTTTTTGAACTCCATTTTAGTCTCAGTGCAAGTGGTTGAAGTTGAATTAGAAGCTTCCCCTAGTCTTAGTTAATTTCTTGTTTCATGATTGGTAAAACATCTAAATAAAAGACAAACAAATTTTAGCTCTCTGTTTTCCCACTAAAAATTGACGCATCCATCACCAGAAAAATGAGCATCATTGACAAGTTTATCAAAGTCAATCATATGGCTGATGCACATATATCCTTCTCAGATATGTCTCATCCTTCCATTCAAAAGTTTTTATTTTAGCACAATATAGTTGATCTATCAAAGAGGGAAAAGAAGCTAAAGATTCAATAAGACAATAAAAATTAGAGTTTGCTGTTAATCAAATGGAAACAAAGTTCGCTATTAACATTACTTCCCGTGCAGAAGGGTGCAATCATGATGTAAGAAATTAAGGTCGTACTTCATCAGCGCAGTAATCAATAGAGTCTCTTGTACTTCAACTATCAGTAATCAATTCAAGCAGATTCTTCTTCGCAAGTAATCGATGACAATTTGACAAACAATTATTTTAGAATAATATCACTTTTCTTTTGAACCAAACAAACAGTGGCCAAGTTATCTCTCGCAAACAGCAAGAACAGCCCAATCCGTCCTAATCCCGGGTGGCAAGTGACGTTCCAACAATGAACTAAAAAATTCTAGCGGGAAGAAGGTTTAAAAATTGAAAGCGAAATGGAGAACTCGTTAACAAAGAACAGATTAGCAGTGGAATACATAACATTGAATGATCAAGAAAATTTCCTAAGCTAATTACTTTTTCCAAAAAGATAGATATAGAGAAGAAAGAGATGGAAGGTACATGATAATCCCGAGATCGAACAACGGGAAAGAGTTGAAGAAGTCGACGAAATTCGGACTCGTCCATAGTTGCAATTGGATCTACAGGATGTCGAAATGAGGTTGTAATACCCTACGCTCTGGAAAAATCGGGTAAATTGGGTTCAAAGACTTCGAAATTCAGATTTGTCAAAAACTGCTATCACGCTTCTCCTTCATCCCTATTCCCTTCAATACTGGACCGGATCTCCTCTCTCTCTCTCTTCTCTCTCTCTCTCTCTCGTAAATTACAACAAGTTACTTTATTTTTTATTTTTAAAATTCTTTGTTTATTAAAATTGTCGAAGGAAAAAAAAAAAAAAAAAAAAATCCTCAAAATTATATTCATATTAAAATATATTTAGAGGATTTAGGATTCAAACCATAATTCATGAAGTTAAAATTTGATAAATTGTCCTATTTTTTTTTTTTTTTTTTTTTTTTGTAAAATTGACCATTTTTAAAAAGATTTTTTTCTCGACTTAATATATTATATCGAGAGAAGGATAAATGAAAAAAAGAATAAGACAAACGAGCAGAGAAATTTTGACCCCATTCCTCTTATGTGTGTGTATATATATTGACCCCATTCCTCTTATGTGTGTGTATATATATACTTCGTAAATTATTAAACAATATTTTAGTGGTCGTGCAAATAGGTTCCCATCCATCTCTTTTTATTTGGATAGATGAACCTCTTAAAAAAAAAAACTAAACTTATATTGAGAAAGAACTAAAAGGATGCAAATGCGTGTTGGCATAGATCTAGAAAATATTATCCTACTAAAAGGATGCAAATGCGTGTTGGCATAGATCTAGAAAATATTATCCTTTTTTAGCTTTCCCTTAAGGCTTTAAAATGCGTCGGCTAGAGAAAGGTTTTCACACCCTGGTGTTTCATTCTCCTCTCCAACCAATGTGGGATATCACAATCCACCCCCCTTCAAGGCCCAACGTCCTTACTAGCACACCACCTTGTGTCCTTCAGGGAACAGATTCCTCGCTGGCACATAATTCAATGTCTGGCTCTGATACCATTTGTAACGACATAGATCCACCGCTAGTAGATATTGTCCTATTTGGGCTTTCCCTTTCAAGCTTTCTCTCAAGGCTTTAAAATGCGTCTTTCACGCTTTCCCGACAAAGAAGATGGAGCTCGACAAAAAAGTAAAAGGCAAGATGAAGCCGAAAAGTACAAATGGGTTCCAATCCAACAAAAAAACAAAATCAAAATAAAAATTTCATTCAATGGATAGATGGACGTAATAAATTTATATGCAAAACAAGGGTATGCAAGATTTCATTGAACTGCATCTAAGATTTCATTGAACTGCATCTGATATGACAAAAGGATATCCATATTCCATTGTAAAACAGGAATGTTGTAGGTGATGAATGATTTCAATGGCGCTTCTTACCGCCACCCTTTTTGTTACTTTTGTTGTTCTTCTTTTTCCCTCCTTTTCTTCTACCTTTGCCGGCCATTTCGTTTCCGAAGTCACTATTCCTAGAAGGAGCTGGGCGTAGTAGATGCTTGACATCAAGCACACCGTGTTTGAAAAAGCCTTCACTCGACTTAAGAACCTGGTTTTCGGGTTTGCGCTTCCCCAACGAGTTTCTAGAGTGGTTACTACTAGCCGTCCCGCCAAATTGACTAACATTCCAATGCTGCAAACAACAGGAGTGGATGTAGGCAAAAGAAAAGAAAAAAGCAAAGTAACCCATCTTATGGATTTCCTTACCTCTTGTACCATCTTTTGTTCTCTTTCCTTCTGCTTCTTCATGATTGGTCGTGCTACACTTAGAGGCAATCTTTGTTTCTTTTGAGGCTGCACCATGGTAAACACAAGAGTCAGATGTAAGCTTTATAAATTACATTCATTCAGCTTACCATAATAACATATCCATATTTTGTAATAGTACCTTTCCACCCAAAGAAACAATTTTCCTACTCTCAATCTCCTTTTTGTCTTTCCATGACATATGAGAGGAGGCTGATATAAAGAACAAAAAAACAAATTAGCTACTTCATACTTGCTCCTTTTATATTCATTACCCAAAAACTGCACACACACACAGGGAAATTTTCTAGTACTACAGTCTAGGGTAGTATGGAAAATTTCCAAACTACCTCCATTCATCGTTTGCATATTTGCCATAACATAAGCATTTAAGAATGGTGTGCGGTCTAAGTCTATTAAATGAAGTAATACATCGTCTATGACATGACAAATATGGAATGAAATGAGTATGAAGAAGAACGTCATAGCACTATAAATTTTCCCAGAACAAAGGGTGAGGCTTTACAAACAAACATCATTCAAAACAATTACTAAACATTTTGGTCAATAAATATTGATATAAGACCAGAGGAAGGATCTAAAGTCAAAGCGGGGAAGCTACCTTATGGAAAGGTGTGATCATGAAGATGTTTAAAAAGTAGCTTGTACACAAATGGAATCTGAAAGGAAATGCGAGGATGCAAGTTACATACAGTTTCAACATCTATTCAGTTCCTTTGGATCTTGACTCAAATCTCAAATATGAGCGGCCACTAAAGCCAAACGACCAAAGCTCTTCAGTATATTACACCAGCACTACAATAATTAGTACAGACATACATTTCTAACAGGCTCAGAAGATTCATTCTCTACCATATCCTTCTTTGATAAAAGTCTAATAATATATAAAGATTCTCAATTGAAAGAAATAATTAATCCATTGATTTCGTTGAAATAAAATAGTTTCTGTGTTTTCCATCAGTGTTCACAAAATAGAAAAATCAATGTGACATATAAGATTTGTGGTATATTTTCTTCAAATGTAAAACTCCACGCGTATCATAACGGCACATAAAACCAGAAAATAGGAGAAAATTGAACCCAAGGCTTTCATACATACTCTATAATTTCAGAAAGAAACTAGTCTCTTAACGTCGATTGAAATAATGAAACTCCCTCTAAAGATATATGCACAAATAATGAGCTGAATTCTGAGGGGGGAAAGAGAAATTACTGAGGAATTCAATTTCTTTCTTGATATTTCGCATGTTCATTACAGGTTCCATATCCGTCGAGTTCCTAGATGATCCCGCTTTTGCACTTTTATCTCTGGAATGCATCTTATCACTGAGAAGCAAAGAACTTCGAGGTCAAGAAGAATAAATGACGATACCAAGGGAAAAAACAGAGAGAAAACAGAACACAAGATAAAATTGAAAACAAACTGCGGGAAAGAAAGGGAGAAACAAAGAAATCTCCATCCAAAATAGATGAAATTTGGCAGAATTTTGAATCAAAACTGGCCTAATTCAAAATTCATCATATTTTAAATCAAATTTGGTTGAATCGAAGAAATAAAAAGAAAAAAAAAATTGATCCAAGCAAGTTTTGAAGGTAGCCGACCGATTGATGGGGGGCTGCAGCAGAAGATGGGGTTGGCGTGGCGGCGTAAGGTTGCAGCAGAGAGTGAAAATAAGAAGAGGAGAAAGAACAGTGGCGCTGGGGGCGCGTAGTGGAGAGTGGGGATCGGACGGCTGCTGGAAGGAGGAGAAGGCGGGTAAGTGGGGAAGGAAAGAGACTAGGGTTTACTTATTTTCCTTTTTTCATTTAATATAAATATACAATTGAAGTATTAATTTTAGAAATATATATATATATATATATATATATATATATATATATATATATATATATATATATATGTTAATTTTAGTCGAATTTTCATTAATTTTGTAGCATGTTTTGACATTTTATAGTTTAATTTTGATAGTATATTGGTCATTTGATATAATTACCCATAATTTCAATTACTTATTTTTAGGAAGGATCATAATTTTTTTTTAACTTAATTAATAAATATACTTGCAAATTTCCCACACCATTTTAATTTAGAGGGTATCAATGAAATAATTTAAAAGTTAAAAATTAATGAAATAATTTAAAATTTAAAAATACGCGTACTAATAATTTTCATCTAAAACTAAACACCAAGAGCATTTTTTAGATTTTTTTAATTTAATAATTTCTTTCTTACAAAAAAAAATAATAAATAAATCTATTCACATTTCTACATGAAAATTATTAGTCCTATCTAATTCAAATAAAATCTAATTAAAAAAAAAAGTTAAATTCAAGATTTATTGAAAATACATGTACTAAAATGGAACATTTAAAAGTACAATTGAACTATGGACGAAAATAGTATTTACCTAAAATTAAAATGAATTGAATTATATGTATATTGAAATTTGTCATGCCTCAAGACTGACTAAAATGTGTAGATATCAAAGCTAAATTCACAATGAGAATATCTTCAGAGCTCTACCAAAGATCAATTGAAAGATCCAAATCTTAGTAATTTACAGGACCGTCGTAGGTCCAAGCTCTGGTAAAAATATGTAAAATGTTATAAAATTCTCATTCTCTGAAGCTTTGGGATCGGCAAAGCCTCACTGAGATTATAAGGATTGACCATGAGCATCTGCGAAGAGTGTGGAGTCTCCTATGCCTTGTCTATCAACAGAGGCTACCAACTGGAAACTCTACATCCATTCGCGCTATTTGGCTCTTGCTTTGTGGACTCTCTCTGCTCTGCCTCTGTGGAATATTTTGTTGTGCTCAAGGAAAAGCGCAGCGTCTAGCCTTCCTGGATCTTATCCTGGAGGAGGTTTTCAAGATTCTCAATGCACGTCTTCAATAATGATTTGGCGACTTCATTTTTCTCAATCTCGGACAGATGAAGGAGCTCGGTTTTGATTCCGATGTCTCTCCGGTGGACAAAAGGTACGTCGTTATATAGCTTTATGATCTCCAATAGGCATTCTGAAGCACTGATGTGAACCTAAATTTGATAAACATAAACTTATGAAACCATAGGAACTTGGTGGAATATGAACAATTAGACCTTTATCCTGTCGAATTAACATAATAATTCAATTTTTAGTTTGAAAGTTAAATAAATAACACACCTGAGCAATCTTGACGGTGGTTATGCACTGAACTACTAAGGGCGATACAGAATGTGATAACTGTAGATGAGAGGGAAAATATTATTTCAGATGTGTTTTACAGTAATCCATGGCAAATATAAGCTATCGGTTACCTCAAGAACAAAAGAAATAGTGCTATCAAGTTTGTCTCTCCCTTGAGAGCCATGATGCAGGACCTCATGCAACCTTGAGCAAAGTTCATTGATTGACGAAAAAGTCGAAGTTTTCACTGAAAGTGACGAGTACAGTTTCAACATCAATGAAGCCAACTACACAGTAAGAGATGAGAAGATAGACAAGAAGAGGATACCAGTCCATCGAAAGCCATTAGACAAGGATGTAGTAATCAAATTCAGCAAGTTCTTCTGTTGTTCAATAACGTCATCTAAATCGGCCACTTTGATGGAAGATGTTAAGCAATTTAAAATTTTCTCTCGAGGAACTGAATTTTCTCCTTTATCATCCTTGTCTGCATAAAGTAATTCTGGTCATAATGCGATCAATAAAGCCTCACAAGGCAAGTTGATGAGCATAAATCTATGACCATATAGATACACACAAGTGACAGTAATAGATTGGAGGAAATCCTCCATTTGTTATTTTTTAGATTAATTTTGTCTTTCCTTAATGGATGAAGGAACTCATTCAGACTCTTCTGTAGTTGTAGTCTATTCAACATGAAGATAAAACTAAGTGACTGAAAGTAGCAAGCAAATTTGTAGAAAATTTGATTGGAAGGAATGGAAGAACATGTTTTACGATAAAGTAGGAACCTGTTTTGGCGGCAACCCCTCCCAGGGGTGCCTGCCCAGAATCAGCTGATTTGCAAGCCTCGAATAACAATGGGAAGACAATACGGAAGAATTGGGGACTGCCAAAGGCCTTTATAACCTGAAAACAAGCAAACAATGAAAGATAAGTGCAGGCCAGCCACTCTGTTTTAAATGCCACCATCCAATTTCAAGACCCAAGGAATCCAAGCAACAAATTAGGAACACTATTTGTTAACATTCTTTAGTTTTTTTATTGTTTAGCCTTTTTAGACAACGTTTTTTTAATGATTAAAACAGAATAGTAGAGTAAGGTACAGTTGAAAAGCATGCTTGAAATTCTAACAGCCATAGATGACACAAGTAATAACCAAAAAGAAACCAAATTCATGAACGAGTTAATGGGACCTCTATTAACAGAAACATTATGTACCTGCTCAAGACAAGTAAACGCTGCTTCTCGGAATTTCTTTACTTTCTTGGTGCAGGAAGAAGATACCAGGTTTACAATGGCATTGGGCAAGGCAGGATCGGAAGAAGAAATTAATTTGTGGCAAGCAGTTGAAATAGCACCCAGTGCATCTAATATGGTATCTTTTCCCTGTCAAAGCAAAGACAAAACAAACAAAGGTAATCAATCCCTGTCATTGCTAGCTCAGATTTTTACCATTATTCTATTAAAATACCAGAATCCTCTTCATGCTATGTTTGTCGAAGTAAAATATATGCAAAGACTTCAAAGTTTCATCAAATAGTTTTCTTCAGATGAGACCTATTCCTGAAAATTATTTCTTTTAGGTAATAAAGTAAAATAATATAACTGTACCTCCCATATATGACCAGAAACTTCTTTCATAAGAGATTGAAGCAGGACTTGATGATAAGATGAAATGGACTCGCCCAAAACTTCACAAAGTTTGCAAATTGCTTGTGCTGACTACAAAATGGGAACAAACAAGCAGAATGAAAAAATGATAAAGGAAATCATTCAAATTAGAAAAATCAAGAAGGGAGCAAGAACATTATTTACTTTCTTTTTACTGGTCCATGATGATGATGTAATTCCATTGCAGATGAGAGAGACAATTTCTACCAGATACAATTGCAGAGTAATACGTTCGCCACTAGTATTTTCTTCCCACAACTCCTCAAATAACCCAGAAACATGCTTGTCATCTTCAAATCTAAACAAAAAAACAAAAAAACTTTTCAATCCCAGAGTAAATAGAACCTAAATGATTATCCTTTTGGTCAGGTGTCCTTACTGATTCACTACGCGATGTTTAGGGATATGAAATCAATAAAGCAACATGAAATATGGAAACCATTTTAAAGATTGAAGTTTAGCAAGTCTACTACAAAGAAGTTTCCTTCAAACCTGGAGACAAAAATAACTGGAATAACTGCTGCAAGATGACCGCTCAGAACGTCCGAGGCCATGGATGAATAGCTTTTCAGTAAAAGAGCGCAAGAAATTTGGTCATTCCTATCCCCTGTATGAAGAGATGTAGTATCTTCAACTAACTTCTGAACCTGAGATTGTGCTGAAAATTTCATAACAACTGCACAGGCAGCAGCAAAGGCACGTTTTGCTGCCGCACTCTTTTCCTCCTTGACAACCGGAAACAACAACCTCAATAGCATGTTTGAATATGGCTTGATATCAGAACCAACCTTTTGAACCAATAAGGTCACAAAGTTGGCAACACCAACCCTGTTCAAGAAAGCAAAAAAAAATTAAAAATGAGATTTAACGATACCAGCAACAAATAGATAAGAAATTAGTGGCTTCGATGTCTTTGGAACAAAAAACGTTCGAAGGAAAAAAATTAAACCAAATAGAATGAAAGGAAAAATTCGAACTCCTCTTAAATAAAAGTTACGACGATTTGCATCATACGGACCTAGTGTTGAGGCCTACTCCAGACCGAATCAAATGAGCAAGGCGAGGAATCAATGAATTTAGTGATTCATCATCCACAACTTTTATGCACATGTCTAGAGTTTCCCACATAGGAGATCCTTTTGCAATTGAAATTCTGAGATTCTCAAGCTTGTCTGTTTGCACTCCAACATTTGCTGCATGCAACTGTAAAGATCAAAGAATTTAGTAACCCCTACACCACAAATCAAAAAGGTAAACGGAGAACTTAAACGATCCTATAATTTGTACACTCAACTTTAATCTTTACCCACTCAAATATTGTAATTGAATCACTACAAGTCTTCTTAATCTGATTTCTTTTTTTTTTTTTTAATAAGAAACAACCACCAAAAAAAGAAGCGAAGATTGTGCATACACAGCGTGTAATGGTTGGTTGTTTAATGATAGATCAAAATTGTTTCCCAGAGGAAGCCCAAGATACGACATTGGAAAGACACCCACCTCACAACCCACCAGGTTAGTTCACTCTCTCATTTTAACGGGGTCACTGTTCAAGCCCAGAATCTGGCAATTACTTCTATTGATCTGGCTTTGAAGAAAGCAAAAATGTGATCCAAAATTGAAAAAGACTACTCTTCCCCAAGCAAAAGAAAACTATTTCATCAGCTAATGGAAGAGGAGAAAGAATCTATGGAACCCCACGTCAGTTAGAGAGGAGAACAAAGCTTCTCTTATAAGGGTATGGAAACCTCTCCCTAGTAGACGTGTTTTAAAACCGTGAGGGTGATAGTGATATGTAACTGGTCAAAGCGGACAATATTTGCTAGTGGTGGGGTTGGGGCTGGGCTATTACAGAATCACCTTAGCCTTATACCCACTTTATTCCTTCAATGATCTTCCCTTCAACACATTTGGAAACCATTCAAATTAAAACATCTACCAAGACAGAAAAGGAAGAAGAAAAAGGATTCTCTTGCCTAAGACCTCTCAAAGCTAAAATCATAGGCCAAAGAGAGACAAAGAATCTAACAAGGGACCAAACATCGCCAAAAGAACTCTCGCACCCTTTCGAAGTTAGATTCTTACCTTTATGACTTCCATTAATAAGGATGGAAAACTTAACCATCCTAACACAACTCCAAATCCAAGATCTCCATTATACCCAAAGCTCATCTTCTCAAGAATTTTATCCAAGAAAATTCAATTCACATGATCGTAATCCTTTTCAAAATTTATCTTAAAGAAGATCCCTTCCTGATTCTGGCCTCTAATCCTCAATGGCTTCGTTGACTAATAGAACTTGATCCAAAATATACCTACCCACAGCCATAGTCGAGGGAAGAATTTTTTCGTCTATTAGCTACTACTTTCGCTAGAATCTGGTAAATACTAGTAATAGGACTGATGGATCTAAAATCAAACATTAATGCGAGAATTCATACATCTAGAGAAATGAACTTTTACATCACAATTGATGTCAAACAAATCAACCAAACTAACCTCAATATAGTTGAGTCCCTGATCTTCAAGGCTAGATAAGCTTTCAAGCATGCAACAGACCAAATCAGATAATTGTGGACGAATAGCAGCTCCTGCACCCTGCAAATAATAATAATAATCATAAAAAGAGAACAGCCTATCAAATGTTCAAGAATTAAAAAGGAAACAGAAAAGGAAGAAAACGTTAATCTAGGTCTTCGTTGTAATGGAGGAGGAATAGATGGAATTGGCCACGATGATTAATTTTCCATATTTCCTTTTTTTTTTTTTTTTTTTTTTTT
>NW_019268526.1:5169643-5176658 GCF_002738365.1 Cucurbita moschata | reverse complement strand
TTTTTTTTTTTTTTTTTTTTTTTTTTTACCAGAAACCCTTTTCATATAATTTCTTACAAATTAAAATTTGATATTCAACAATGTATATCATTTCACAATCAGAACACCAATAGATGCTTTATGAAAGAGGAATTCAAAACAAAACCAACCTTTGCAAGCTTCATCACGACACCAATAGATGCTTTGCGAACGCTATCAACTTTGCTCATCATTCCTTCTGAAAGCAGAAAAGGAAGAACGGTGTTCATTGCCTTACTAGCATCTGCCAGTTCCGTTAAGGAGACATCACAGAGTCTTATTGTTAATGAAGTAACGCCACGGCATAACTTGTCTCCAGAGTTTCGAACAGTCTCCTTAATGTCATCCATGGCTCGAAATGCTACTGACCACAACTTTTCCAGATGCTTCTCAACCTACATGAAAAAGAATAATATTATGTAAGTCATTTTTAATTAAAGAACAAAAGAAAAATAAAAGAATGCTACATCTACATGCCTTAACATGATTAAACAAATTTGCGTACATAAACAAACTTATGTTTAACTAAAGGGATGCTTACAACATGCAGACGATACGATAGTTACCTGATTAAACCTTCTTCCTTGTACAATGTCAGCAAGGGCAAGACAAGATGCTTCTCGTGACCGCCAAAGCCTAGATCCACTTTGTGTTATTAAATCAGTTACTATAAGATCAAAATTTTCATCAATCGTTTTCTTTGAGTCATCCACTAGAGATTTCCATATATGTGCCATTGCATCCTAAAAAATCACAAGAACAAATATTATTTTGTGCTAAACTAGTACAGATGAGAACTTAATGAAAAAGAAGTGCACTGGTAGGACTAAGGAAATAACATATTCCAGAAAAATATTAACTTTCTTCTTATAACTTTTTGCATAATTCATCGGTTGCATATGAAGTACCTGCACATTTTTGTCGGGATCGTATTGGTATCGAACAAGCCTTGGAATCAATGAATGCAAATAAGGCTTCAAGGCATCCTCAGCTTGCTTAGCTATCTTAGAGAACCCAAAGGCAGCACCTCTCTTGGAGTTTAAGGATACTTGGTGGTTTGCTAGATCCATAAACTTATAAATTAAGTCTGGTTGCCCCATCTCATTTGCCAAACTACAAAGTTCTTTATAGGTGCTTAGTTTTCCCCCACTGGGATTTTCACCTATTGCTTCTTGAAAAACTTCAGAATCTTCAACAAGCTGATTAATAAATATGTGAGCCTCTGATTCACACCATCAGAAATAGATACAAAAAGTATAGAGATCAATATCGACTTACTTTAATTGCTCTTTTTTTCTTTCCTGAACCAGTCAGAGTCCCCACAAGAGCATTTACCAAGTTCGTCTTCATTGATGAATCGCCCAATTCATACACGATGCTCATTCCTTGTGAAGCCAACTCCTGTACGAGTTCATTCTGCTCACCCAAAAGATTTAAGAAGGCTTCCTGCATTCAGATAAACGAACATATCTGTTAAATGAGAAATGGACAAGATATTATAAACTCGTAAGATTCTATTCTTTTCAGTGTCCTAACACAAACTTGCAGTTCATAGGCTGGCAATGGAATAATAATTCAATTGAAAAGCCAACAAATCACCAAATTTAAATGTGGTAACAAGAAAATCAATGTGCAAACATCTGGAGCAAAAAAGAGACCCATTGATAACTCTCCAAAAGTAGAGTTATACCAAGCCTTTTTGTAGTTAATTTTTTGCACTTATACAAAGAATTTTCTCTTTAATTGCTCCATTTATCCTAATTAGTGAGCATGAAATAGTCCATTGTGGTTCAACATGAAAAGAATATCAATTTGCATAAATCGAGCCTAATTATACATTTAATCAAATTATTTGGTAAAATATCATAACATTTATACTGAACCATGATGTTGTAGCAAATCTGGAAACAACCCTGCTGGCAATCTGGAAACAAATTGCTGACCTTGATACTGAAGCAATATGGAATGAAAATTTTTCAAGGCTAACATAAAAATTGTAATCCAAATCAGCATGCCACGTGGGTCATTGACTACCCAATTAGGATCATCCTAAATGAACAATTTACTCATTTTCACACATTTCAGTCCCAAATGTAGTAAATTGAAAGGAATCTAAATTTTAATAAACAGTTATGATCAAAGCCGTCTAGCAAACAACTGAAAAAGAAAGAGTTCATTGAGCAAACAAGAAAAAATTTGATGATTGATGTTTTTTTTTTTTTCATGAATTATTTTCTCAGATCTGTTTCACAGCCAATAGCATTTGAATCATAGGGGTGGGTGGATTGATAGTATTCCTTTTAAATACTGCTTATTAGACACAGACCTGAATTTGTGGAAGGATTAGCTGGATGGCTGGATGATTACCACAATACATTGCAAGTGACACGAGCCAGACTGCTC
This sequence comes from Cucurbita moschata, assembly GCF_002738365.1. Taxonomy (NCBI): domain Eukaryota; kingdom Viridiplantae; phylum Streptophyta; class Magnoliopsida; order Cucurbitales; family Cucurbitaceae; genus Cucurbita; species Cucurbita moschata. Next base: position 5,174,237 of record NW_019268526.1, on the reverse strand, counting down.
CTGCACAGCGTTCTTCTTTCCTCGTGCTGTATAAAAGATCATCAAATAGTTTTTTGGCAATAGAATCTCTAACCGCAGCATGAAAATTTTCACTGGTTTCATCCGCTCCTTCAACGTTGCACTTATATTTTAGCAAATATGAGTTCACATCTCCCCCAAGAAAGTTTGATGCAGAAGAAAGGGAAGCATAATTGGTTTTGAGAATCACATCAGCAGTCACAGGAACACCCCCCCATAGGAAGGACAAAGCCTCCCCAGCAGCAAAAAGAATATCTTCAACCTGAAATTTTTGGCAGTGCAGGAAGCACCAATGATGGCTTTAATCATGATAATAAGCTCAAAAAGATACGACCATGGATAAATTTTTCCCTAAAAGTTTTAGTTGGAACTTCAATTCACCTTGCACCGGCAAAGATGGAAAATTAAATCCAAGGCAACATTTAGAGATGCTGATGATGTTTCCTTAAAACATACGTGTCCAATGGATAATAGAATCTTCTGAATTGCATTAATATCATCACCCGACAATAGCTTGCTCAACTTGTCACGTAAAGTTGTCAAAACATCAACTGCATTCAAGTTTAATCAAATAATTTAGTTCATAAAAATAATTAGGAATAACAAGACCCTCAAACTCCTAACTTAGATAACAAAGATTACCTGACTCAGAATTACTACAAAGTGGTGGCAATGGTATACGCAACCCTATATGACCGATGGCTTGCATTGCTACAGCGGGTACTGCTGCAGTCTCAGATTTAACGATGCCAACCAAGCACTTAAGGACATCCTCGAGCAATGTCTGGGTAATCTGTGGAAATCTAAAGTTAATTGCTGCATGGCAAGTTCATCTCCCATCAATGAAACAAACTTTTCTTTGATTAATAACAAACTGAAGGAGTATTTTGACACTCTTCCAGAATACAAACCCAAGATACAAAGGTAACTTTACGCAACATGGCAAGAAAATAAACGGACGAAAATATTGATAGCAAACACTTACCACTGGTACTTTGGAAACACAATCTGCAGTAACAAATCCTAGAGCACATAGCACTCCGTGCTGAGTCTCAAACCTGCAAATAATTCAAGAATGAAGCCAACATACAAAAGACAGAAATATGACATTTCTTTCCTTGATAATAGACAGAAACATGATTTTTAAATCTACATTTCCATCAAGTACTTGTACCTTAAATTATGTATTCCATTAACTGAGGTCAATAGTTCTTCGATAAGAGCTGATGATGCAGATGTTGTCAGTGCAGAAGAAGCTATTCCAAGTAAGCGTGCTGCAGATTCACGAGTATCAATATCTATGTGACTAAGAAAGTTCTTTACCCAGGAAATCCTTGATGCATAATGTTTTGATATCACCTGCACAGAATGACCTTACATCACCACAAGAACTTCAAGCAGAGGGGAATGGATGAATATCACTGAAAACAGTTTTAAGAAAAATCAAACCACCTCTGGCGAATAAGATCCAATGGTTATCAATGCCTTGAAAGCAGTCGAATGCAACTCAACAGATCCCTCATATGCCATAGCGTGTTCTAGAAACTGACACATTGTTTCCACAGAAGACTCATCAATAGATGACGCTTCTGAAGAGTCATCTTGCTGCAACTCTGCCTCGAAGCATGATAGCAAAAATTTTATCATCGCAATGTATGTTGGAGATGGAAAAAGAAGCTGTTGTTCCCTCAACTCAGTTGAACGTAACAACATCGGCTGCTGCTTAACAATGTAATCTAGCATGACCCCAAATTTTGGATATTTAACATCATGAATTTGAGTTTTAGTTCGGCCTTCGCCTTTCACTCCAAAAAGGCCCTCAAGGGCCATTTCCCTAAAACAATGAAAGAGTAATTTAAGAAATTTGGTTCTATGCAACACACCTTTTGAGAGAATGGGAGAAGAAAGCAACTAAGAGAAAGGAATGGAATAGATGATGATAACAAAAAAATATGGAAAGATTATTTCATGGAACAATGTATCTTTTGTTTTCTTTTTTATAAGCGAGACAATTTTCATTATAAGAGAGAGAGACAGAGAGAGAGTGCAAAGAGGAAAAAGAAAAAAAAAAAAAAGGGAGAAAGGGAAAAAGGAATCTCCTCCCGAGCACTCGAGAATGGAGAATTACAGAAAGAACCTAATCCAAAATAAGGACATTCAGGCGCATCAAAGAAGTTTGGTGAAATTTCAGGGAGAACATTCTTGCATGCAACACATAATGTTTTTTTTTTTAACTAGAGAGGAACTTTTCATTGAGAAAATGAAAAGAGACTAATGCTCAAAAGATACAAACTCTACAAACGAGTGAAAGCAAAAAAAACGGCAAATTATAAAAAGAAAATAAAGACATTCCAATGTAAATATATATCATGTAGAGAAAATGGAACAAAAGATTTAGAAAGAGCACATTGAGAAAGGCTTGCAATATTATTATAAATATACAAAAGATAAGATACCCACTCGTTTTTGTACTCCATGATCTTTTTTAAAAAGTTGAATTTTTTTTCTACCTACAAGAGTGAGTGTGAGCAATCTATGCTCATTTGTAGCATCACACAACGTTGTCCTCAATTAATTACCATCCCATGTCAAGAAACTTAATCTTTCAAAAGGAGATGTAAGGATACCTAACATCCAATTTGGAATCTGCTGCAGCAAGCATACAAATAAATCGACTTGGACAATGTTGTAAATGAAATAACTTTGTGGCCCATCTCACAGCACAGAACCGCACTTCACCTTCTTCCTGTTTAGCATTATGGAATTAGACATCAACTAAGAAGCAATGAGAAACTAATGACACTAGATCACAAGAAAGCAAGAAGGGAGTAAACAGTAGATGTAAACTTATACCTCCTGAGAATTTTTAAGAAGAAGGGCCTCTAACTCTTTCAATACTGTAGTTGGAGCTTCCTGTGGATCAGATACGAAATAATGATATAATTTTTTTCTAATGAACCAGGAGGTAAAATGAAAGAATACAAGGGCAGCCAAAAACCAATCTCACAAAAAGGGAGTCAAACAAATGAAAATAGCTCCCACTAACTAAAATGAGACCTAGAAAGTAATTATAAAAAACCTTAGTGTAATAACCTCGTCAACGGAGCCAAATTGAACATAGAACCCAACAAGGAACCAAACATCATTCGAGTTCCTACCAACCCCTCTAAAGGTCTTATTTCTTTCCTCTCATAGACCCTACATAGGCACACGCTTGCCACAAAAACCTCTCTTTCTCTAAAAAGGGCAGATGGAGAAGGAATTCTTTGAGCATCACTCTACAACCTCTTTGTCTAGCAAGCTGGAAACCAAAAGCTTCAAGGAAACAACCCCAAACCATCCAAGGAGAGTTGCACCTCCAAAGGATATGGTAAAGGCCTTCTCCGCCTTTCAGGAAGAATGCAACAACCATACCAAACTAGGCATTTTTCTCAATAACTGATCCAAGATGTTAACTCTTTTGTGACTGGCCTACTCACAAAAAATCTAACATTCTTTAGAATTTTCACCTTCCACGGGGACATAAGACAAACATGGTTGAGGAAGAGGGATTCACAGGACAACAAAAGAGCGAACTACGAGAAAAGCCTCAATGGGATTAAGGCTTTATAGATGAATATCTCTTCAATCAGGTCTACATTTAAACTCCCCAATCAAAGATAAGAAAGCTATAACATCCGTCATTTCCCTATCAAACAACGAACGACAGAACTCCAATGACAAAGAAGGAGAGCTCCCAAAAAGATATTGGACGTCTGCCACGGAATGATTCTCATAGACGAAAATTATATAAACGTGGAGACATAGAGAATAAGGGTCTATGTCCCAACCACTTATCGTCCAAGAAGTAAGTATCCCTCCCATCATCCATTGAACAAAGAACAAGTAGGAAGCTCTTTTTGGAAGTATCTTTGTCCCCACCCGATATCCACTCAAAAAGATGAGGGCTAGCCCCTCACCTTTCAGCATACAACATTCATTTCCTAATTCTGAATTCCATGATCAAAATTTCTTCATCTAGAGAAAATTTGAGCCCATTTTTGTGCAAGTAATTGCATGCTAACACAATCTAAGGACTTGTTATTGCAAGACCAAAATCAGAAGATCCGTCTCATTCGACAACTTCAATATGCATGGCATCCGTCACCTCAAATTTTGTTTAGCCATATATGCCAAAAAAACACAATCTAATCCAAATCCACGAAATCAAAACACAATGACCTCAAAAACTCAACAAAAAAGAAAAAAAAAACATATTTGAATGGACTTTCCAAAGTGTGATTTTTCTTTTGAAACAACTTCAAATCTAAGCAGATATCAAACAAGTAACCACACATGGGTCGGGAATGCCAAGAAAAGATGAACAGTGATGGTCGGAGAAGATTTTGGCCATTCATGCATTGCCGCCTAGGATAAAGAGCAGTGGCTTCAAGTGGCACGTGGGCTGCTTTGCTAGTCGGATTATGAGGTTCTTCAAATTGTAAGATGGATTTCCTCTTAGGCTGAATGGTGACAAAAAAAAAAAAAAAAAAAAAAAAAAAAAAAAAAAAAAAAAAAAAAAAAAAAAAAAAAAAAA
>NW_019268526.1:5134745-5169200 GCF_002738365.1 Cucurbita moschata | reverse complement strand
AAAAAAAAAAAAAAAAAAAAAAAAAAAAAAAAAAAAAAAAACTGACCAAACTTGCAGCAACAATCGTGGGTTTGCAAATGGGACAGCAAGCTCAAAAAATCTAAGGTGGAAAACAGCAAGGGCCCTAAGCCTGAAACCTAAAGGTCACAAAGCTCTAATTGTCCTATGAAGAATCCCCAAGTTCTTACCATGTTACTATCAGACCAAAATACAAAAGAACCCTTTCATGCTATTCATTAGAGCTCAATATATAATAATACACTTACAACAACGGATAAGAGATTGATAAACAAATACACAATAACAGAAATATTTATCAATATCTTAAAGCAGATGGACCAAATCTAGCAAACCTTGTATGCAGCAGCAAGCGAATTGGTCGCCTCTTGAACAACAAAACGAAGAGATGAGTCCTCCATTTTCAAAGCATCAAAAAGACGAACGGCCGTATCAATTTTATCTCTGTAATTAGTGGAAACGGAAATCAGACTTTACTTTCATGTTTTTGAAGATTTGTTCCAAACTGCATGGAAGAAGCCACAGAGTGGAACATAAATGAAATTCAGACCACCGAAGTATCAGACTGAGAGCCTATATAACCTGAATAGTTGGGGCATGCGCTGAGCAAGCAATCCAATTGCTTGAAAGGCAAAAGTTTTTGTGTCTCTCGTAGTAGAATCTGGTAAAATGCGTGAATTACATTAATATAGATACGATCCTACTCCTACATTTTCAAATATTGGGAAGGTATAAAGACACAATAACATAAATATGAATGAAAACTTCATTAATATCGACCTGATGCTGATTTTGAATACCCGTCAAGTGACTTGAGAATTCCACCGAGTATCACTGGGCTCATAAGCTTAAGTTGATCACTGTTTGCCTGCAACATTTACTTATACGAATTAAATAGGGCAAAATACACATTACAAGTAGAGAAGTAACGAAAAATAAGAGATGGTGACAGATTCCATTATCAAGAGGTGAGAAATAAGTCTCTTAAATAACTCATCTAACAGTCATAATTTTTTTTCATCAATTTGACAGACCTAAAATCCTACAAGCCGATAGATTTATTTCGATGACAGATGCATGTTTCACAACTACAGATAGACGAGAGTTTTGTTTTTCTGAAATAAATTCCAACTTCAAAGATTTCAAGAGAAAAAATCCTTACATGTTTAAATACCCATACAGTGAATTCCATACCCAACTGCTTCAACCTTGATGTGGTGCCATTCCCTACATATGAGATTTAGCCCCCGAAGACAAAATGAGTAAATCAATAGTCTAGAACACAATTTCAAAGAGTGATAAATAACCAATAAAACATGAGATAAACTATTTTCACGAAATAGGAGGCCAAAAAAGCGAAAATGGAGGAAGTTTGGGGAATGTGCGGATTGAATGCTTCTGTTTGGGCTTTCAATGTAGCAGTAGTGATTATGCTTGAAAATTTCTTGCTCCACTTCCTGGAGGTCATCCATTTTTCTTACCTTTGGCAGCCCGAATGAATGAAAAAAGATATTCTAATATTATTACCAAACGAGATGATTTAGAAAGAATAACTAATCAAAGGTAGTTATCAAACCATATATGCAACCAAAAATGCACTGCAAGGTTGATGGGAAACTATTTGCTGCCGTTATTGACCGACAAAAAAGAGACATAAGTTTTCCTTTTAGGGCAATGCTCCCAGGCTTCACTCGAGATTCTAAAGGAGTATTTTCGGCGCCAGTAGAGCCTGCAGTTATTGGAACACATATTTGTAGCTGACTTTAGCGTATCAGAAAAAAAAAATGTAAAGCAGAAAACCAGGCCAATATTTGTAAAATAAACTACAATCAGATAAAACTGTGCTAGGATAAACTATTCTCTTAGGATAAATTATTCTTTTTATTGATTGGAAATCATGTTATCATCACAAAAATAAAAGAAATCATCTTGTATATTAGCATATTTTAAAATTTTCATTTACACTATGATAGAGAAAAATAGATTTATTCAAATAGAGCTAAGAAAGAGAGACAGGAGAACGTCAAGTTACTATAAGGAAAAAAAAAAGACGGGAACATCTCTCCCACTTGTTTATTTATGTTGATAAGAAAGAGTGAGAAATACTCTAAAATATAGATGAAAATACAAGTGAAAATCAGGCAAGGTTCCTATCACCGAACAGAAAACCCTGCAAATGGGATTTTTTTTTTTTTTCTTTTTCCTTCTCTAAGGGAAGCCTAAAAATGGGATTGGCACATAGCTGATTGTCTATTCTCGAATTTAGAAACACCCTCCTACATTTTTCTTCTCGTTGGAAAATTTATGTTCGTATTATGAAAGACCCTCATATCTTCCCACAAGAAGTCTCACATAAGCTTTATCCATCTAGATTTCAGGGGAGGAAGATTCTTTTTCTTTTTATAGGGTGAAATTATGAAAGAGATAAAAAAATAAATTGAGACTCCACTAAACACAGGAGTCGGGGCAAGGCTCTCATTTTTCAAAAGATATAAGCTTTCCTGTAATATATTTGTTTACCACAAGGTTAGAAAGGAGTTTGCCAACAGAAAACCCAGGTACGAGATCCAAAGAAATTGTGGAGATAGGAGAAAATACAAGATTTGGAGGAAGACTACTCAACTTCAGCTCACTTTTCTTATATATTTATAAACCATGTCCTAATTCCATTCTGTATGAATAAATTTCACAAAAATAGAATGTCTCCATGTTGTTTTCTAACAATAATCAACATGCCTAAATTAGTTTATAAAAAATATAAAATACATATGCAATATCATGCATGACCACCATTCAAGAATATGAAAAGTCACAATGGAGAAGGATGAGTAACAAATGGTCATTTGAAAGTACTAGCTGCAGCCATCAGTTAATTCCGTTGAATTGAATAAATAAATAAAGTTGTTTCTCTTACCGTTAAATAGTAAAAATAGCTTGTTTATAAGACGCTGATCATCTAAATTAGCAGTGGAAGCCTTCTTCTTCAGAAGAACCTCCCCTTTCTTAACAACTGGCTCGTGACTATGTAAGCAAAAAGGGAAACAAATTCAGAAGAAACACAAAATACAAGGATTAAAAAAGAATACTGATAAATAACTAGAGTAAAAATTGAGAATAAAATCTCTACCAAACTTTGCCTCATTTTTTTTTATCAGTTGTTTTGAACACTGTTTCTCAGTTCTAATAAAAAATAATTTATTCTATTTAAATTGTATCCGGAAGGTAAAAAAGTGAGTTTTTTTTTTTTTTTCTATCGAGATTTGGTTTGTTCTGTTGTACTATTCAGTAGCTCTAGGAGTCCAGGTCTCGGCATTTCTATCTACGAGCATCATTTTCATTAGCATTGCCATGTCAACAGAGATAGTTCCAACACACATTTTGGTTGGTATTTGGTTGGAACCAATTATTAGGACGAGGGGCTAAGCAATAATTCCGTGCGGATCAAAGCTCACAACATCTATTTTATCTCTAAGATGAATCCAACTTTCCACCTCTCTACCAAAAAGATTTCTTCTAAGACCTAAAACCTATTTAAAGCTCTCTTTGCTCCAACAATGCTGATCACCAATTTCCTTTTATTTGATTATTTTCCCATTTTGGAGATTGAATTTTAAGAAATATGGGAAATGAGCTGTTACTTGCGATGTCAAACCCTGCGAAAAATATGGGGAAACAAATGCATACCTGTCTACACTAGCAATCGTATATATGGGATAAACAAGCTCTGCAGCTGGCTCCATAACTTCTAGAACATTCAAAATGCCCAACTGTTGGAAAAAAGATCATGAGATACCTTAACTTCCTCATAAAGTAGCAAAAAAATCTTGAAATTATTCGCATTGCTAGTAGGCAAATGTGGTAAAAGAGAATAAATAGATGCAAAGGTAGCCATGTAATTTCCCATTATGACAATAGGAATAACCATTCAAGTCAAGTTGTCATTTAGACTAAACCACCTTTCTCAATAGTAGTACATCACTGTTCAAAGGATTTTTTCCAGTAACACGTTTGGTTTGAGCAATTGAAAGTCCAGGCGGGCATCCATCACTATAAAAAATCATAAAGCATAAATTTTATGTAATATTTCATCAGACAGAAGTATTTAGATGAATAAATATACAATGTTAACTCAAAAAATTCCGAACCTTTCAGAGTAAGGTTGATACAAAATTGTGTGAAGGAAAAACTCAAGGACCAGCAATTGATTCTGAGACGTATTCAGGGATCTATATTTAGCGGCAACTTCATCGTCAATTTCACGAGAGTGACATTCACCAATCACCTGAAAAAAGGCCATAAACCTTGCTCAAGAGCAGAAACTTCTCTGGGGGAGGCTGACTGCATACGGCAGCTTGTTTCTCTCCCCAATACGAAGCAATATGAAAACAAACTAATCCAAGTTTTATCCCAACATATAGGAGTTCAGACTTCTTTTCTTTCTTTTTTTTTTTTTTCTTCCCCCTCTTGACAAGGAACGAGATATCTAAGATAACAAGAGCAAGTATGTACAAAAAGTAATCGGATTAGAAGACCTAAAATGATTTTCATAAAAAGGCATCCAGTCCTGCATAGTCGTGAAGAAACTCCTTAATCAAAAAAATAGAATCACATAAACCAGTTACATGGTTTTTTATCCACACTTCAGCCATATCTTTCTCTCGTTAAAAAATATGTTATTCTTAACCTTCCATATGATCCAAATTATACCCAAAAAACTACAAGTAAATATTGTTTTATTCATCTTGTTATGTAAATTATAAAGATATCGAAAACCTAACAAGAACTATATTTGAACACAAAAATAAGAATGAAAAAGTAAATCAAACCAGTTTTCGGCAATAAAAGACATTTTTTTAAAATTGAAAATGAGGGGGAAAATTATAAATCAAAATATTTTAAGGTATAAATGTCAGTCAAGAGATCATCTTATTAATATAAAAAAACAGTAAGATACATTTAAAGATGACAAATAAATAAATGATCACAGTATCCTGCTATACAAACCCAAAGGTATCCAAAGAATAGTTCACCTTAGTGACGATTCTCAAAATAATATCTTGATGCTGAGAAGGTAGCTTTGAAATATTTGCCAAAACCATAGGGGACATGTGCACCTTTTCCTGTGGAAGAAATGTCAGGGACTCGGTAGCGCAACTCATTGTCCCAAGTTTACCGAATCAACACAATAAAAACCTAAGTGCCAAATGGACAAGATAGATGCATACACCTTTGGATCTAGACGATCGAACGCCATCTCAATGTACACAATGCAGAAATTCCTGACCATGGAAGTAGAATTGGCCTCCAAATATAGGTTCCACAACTCCAACAGTGGCAAACCAATATGAGACTGGTGCTTCACTCTCTTATTAACGTGACTCAAGATCTCGAGAACCTATTCATGTTCAATAAGAAGAAAGGACGTTGTTACACAAATGACGATCAAGGAGCATATGATATCACATGAACAATAGCTAACTCCTTGGGATGTCAGGTTCACTGAGTAAATGTTGTTTATATTGTTTCTACTCTTTTTAAGAACCAAGTTTCATTTCCGTCAAGTTAAGAAGAAGGACGACAGCCATAAGTCCTAAAAGAAGCTGAATTAAAGGAAATTACATATTTCTATAATTGTGCCACAGATTTCAAGATTAAAGCTAGAAATCAGTCCTACACAACAATGTAATTAATTCTACTGTTTCTTTCCACATAAGCAGCCGATTTTCATATCTACACAAGCATGTGTCGTTACTATAAATAAGAAACTACAAGGAGCACATACATGCCCAAAGAAGTTTAAACTGAAGATGATTTATGGGAAGAGGAACTCAAGGATACTCAATATTCCAATCAAAACAGCATAGTTAAATTTGGAACGCATAAATCTAGGAAGACTCTGAAATATTTGAACAAAGACCGTATTTTAAGAGCCAACAAAATCTGTTCACCATAACTGAAAGTAGCAGTACTTGTAGAAAGTGAGCAACAAGACAACCACGTACAAGCGTCATCGAAGCAAGCCCACCTCCCAAGCTCGGCTCTATATCCCACTCTCTCTCTCCCTGCTTGGTTGAGGGGTGCGGGTGTACGTCCATTTCAATCCAATGGGAGAGGCAAGGCGGCAACACACCTAGCTCGGCATGGATTAACACGCTGGAAGGTGGAGGGACCGCATGCTTTGGCACCTCAGCCCCCCACCCACGTCCTTACCCATGCCTAAGGCCTCTAGCACCTGCCTCGAACGAGGTTCACGTCATGCACCCATGACACTCAGCCTTACCCCACCATCTGCGTTCCACCGCCACATCCCCCACCCTCCAAAGAACTCCAGCCACCCACCCATGTGCATTGCATTGTGTTTGGGGTGTGGTTGCAGGGCCACAAGGGTATAGCCACGCCTCAATTGAAACTAGCACTACTTATACTTCTTCCTAAGCTCGTTTCATAATAAGAATCCAAAATTCTGAAAAATGCTTAACCTGGTTTACCAAAACTTCTTACATTTAAGGGACTCATATTTACAATCCATTTGTGTCAGGCTAATCCGAAAATAAAAAAGAAATCGTTTGAAATAAATTCATAGCACTCACTAGCCTGAAGGAGAGTTGAGAATGTGAAGATTGAAGGCACATTATTTAAAAGAATATGATGTATACAAAAAAGTCCAATGAAAAATTCATCATAATACATGCCAACTATATAGCTCCCTGTCTAATGCCAGTGCACATCGCGAGAAAAAGAATCGACTATATATCACACCACACGCTTATAACTCACAGGAACGTTCTCAAGCAGTTGATACAAAACGATAATCAGAATAAGATCATATTCGACAACACAAACTTCATAATTGAGCTCAAGCCAGCAACTGAAAACTGATAAATTTTCCCGAGAAAAAACTACGATAAACAATTTACAATACCTTGTTGCGGACAGAGGTAGCCTGCGAGGAGAGGGATGAAATCGTGAGGGGAAGAACTTTGGATAGAAGGGATTGAAGATTGGAGTCGTCGCATAGAGCCAAGCGCGTCAGTATTCGATCTAGCATTTCTTCCGTCTGCAAATCGGATTTTGAAGTCGATGATGATTCCGCCATTTCACAAGATTTTTGAGCTCTTCGTGCACTGAAAAGTTGAATGAAACAACGCGCGAAACGTCAGGCGGTTGAAACGAAATGGAAGATTGAAGACAGACGAAGCTAACACAGAGAAACAAGACCTTGTTTCTTTTTCTTTTTCTTTTTCTCTTTTATACTTTCCCTGGTATTTTCCGTGGGTAGTGTGAGATTTTTCTTGAGGACAAAGCTATGTCTTTGCGTATCTACCAACTTCATCCAACTCTTCAATATTAACCTTTTTCATATCTGATCAAAATGTTGATTTAATTTAAATTTTTATTCTAAACAAATATTTTTTTTTTTTTTTATGAAAGCATTTTGAAAATCATAAGAATTTGAAGATCGAAATCTCCTTTGAAAAATAATTAAAGAAGAGAGAAAAAAATTTATTAAAAACTATTATATAATAAATTAAATAATTTACCTATATTTAAAATATGACGGATAATAGAACTTTAAAGGTAACAGAAAATAATTATGCTATAGATAAGTTATTGATAATAAAGAAGCAGCGGGAAAAATAAACTCCAATATGTACAATTTCTATTATTCATTATTAATTGTAATTTTCTGAAGGTTTTGGGCCTTTGGACTCGTGGCTATTAACGCCCACAAATGTGACATCGTGGGCCTAAAGCCCATTTCTACTTCCAAACTGAGAAATAGCCCTAAATGTGTGATTTTTGGCCCAATTAACGTTAGCTTTGACTTTTATAATTGTCGATATCTTTCAGGGGTATTTCAGTCTTTTTGGCCAAAGTATAGGCTTATGAAGCACCCAAATAGTCTCCCATTAATCTCCATAACTTTACTTTTGATTTCTCCAAAAGATATTGTATCAATCTATCAATATAGATGTCTTCCTTACTTATAAATTTATGATCATTTTCTTAATTAGTCTATGGGTGACACCCTCCGAACCCTCCTCAAATGTTTTGTTGTTTTTCGAAATGTACTATGATTCCAACTTCTTCATATTAAGTCGTAACCTCGTGGATATTGGGCACATTTAATGAGAATATATTCATCTAATTGGCAGACTTTAAGGTTAGAGAGATGATTACTTAACCTCTATTAGTTTTAATCCTTCAATTAATATTTTGGTTAGTATACAGCTTAAACCTGAAAATTATTAAGTCGTCAAACAATGGTCTAGAGAGTGACAGAAATAAGTAAATAAAGTGGTGCCACTAGCAGTACATATGAATGCACAAAAGAGGGTAGAAAATCCTAAATAAAACCTATAATCTAACCCGTGTGTACTAATACTTGAACGCCCAGTAAAAAGACCCACATTATTGCAAAATGAAAACCCGTAATAATGAAATTAAAAAATAAACAAAAGTAAGAAAATACAATCATTCAGTACAGAGAAAAATGCAGGCAGAGGCAATACCAGCTAACACGAAGAAAAACTCATTAAACTTCGAGTGAAGCGATAGCGAAACGGAGCCCGAAACCTCCTTGTCGCTATCAGCTACGTCGTTTACGGGATTGTCGAAGTTGGAAGGGACAATGGTGTCGGGAGCAGATTCAGTTTGGTCGCCGGTGTCGGGAACTACAGGAGCAGGAGCTTCGTCGGAAGAATCTCTCATGCTCTTCGGGAGGCCCTGTCCGTGAGTGACGTTTATTTTGAATTGTTGCCCATTTTGACATTGCTCTCCGTCGTAGTGGCCGGAGAAGAAATAGTTGGTCCCTTCTTTTAGCAGTGGGACGGCCACCGTCACGGCGTATGGAGTGGTCGCCGACGGGTCAGCAGCGGACCATTCTGTCGTGTCATGTTCCGATGCGTCGTCGTAGTCGCATAGCTTGTATGTGGTGAAATTATACGTAAGCACAACCGAGTGATTGTTGTCGGTGTTAAAAACTGCAAAATGAACATCACAACGATCTCTAGAATTATTTTTCAGCCCTGAAATTCCATAAATTTTCAGTTGATCCAGCATATATTACATATTCCAAGTGCATTCCTAAACAGTGTATATCGAAGCTAATAAGTTAATAATTTAAGTATAAACTCTCGAAGAAAAGGTCAAATATACGAATCCTTCATGTTGCACCTAGTTAACTGTTAAAAAAAAATTATAGGAAAATAACGACTAATTTAATAACCAGTAAAAGTTTTACGGTCTTCAAAGTTTACAGCTTTACAAGAAGGCGGCACATGGATGATATGTCTATCACATGCATAAAACTACCGACGTTTCTCTTAACAACCAACACGTGTTCCAAGTTACATTATCAAGAATCACAGTTGCGTGCATGGTGGAAAGTCTTCTAAAAAAGAGACGGAGAAAGAAGTAAACACACAAGGCAGTAGGCACCGGCATGTTCGTTTAGCTGTCAAAATCATTATCCAAAAGAAACAACATGGGGTACGCACGGTTGGTGCCTTTTATATATATATACATATACATATACATATTTATTTATTTATTTATTTTGGCTGGATAATGAGTTATTTCTTGAACTTTCTCCTTTTAATCGTTTACTATCGGAAGCTTACCAAAAAGAAAAGAAAAAAAAAACCCTATTTTATTGGTCCTCTTTCAGACAAAAAAAAAAACGATGAAAAAAGTGAAGACTCCACTTACCATTTCAATTTTAAAACATGTTAAATTATAAATCATTTGTAATTTATTTGATGTTTAAAATTTTAGAATTTGTTCTTTCACATTTTCAATCAAATTTGTGAATTGATTTATTGTAATGGTTTAGAAAAAATCAAACTTAAAAAAGAATTTATTTATAAAATATAAAGTTAAAATAGGATGAAACTCTAGATTTTTATTTGTGAATTTTTAAAAACTGGAAAGACTAAATTTATAGTTTAACTTTTACGAAATTACATTCAAAACTCGACCTTACTAACTGTTAGTAATGAAAAAATTGGTTGGTTCAACATGATGCAAACATTATAACGTATTGGAATAATGCTAATAATAGAACTCGTCATCACATTATTATTGTTCTTCTGTAACATTGTATTACATGAGGTGCAAGGATTCAAGCTATGATTGAGAGCCGCTAAATATAGTATCAATGTAATATGAGTTAGGTTAAAGCGAGACGCTCAAAGTCGAGTTTGTTCGATATTGTCATTTAACTAGGTAACAGTTGTCGATTCATTTAGAAAAATACACAAAAATTAGAGAGATCGACGGAAGCACCAAAATATAGCAAGCAGATGGCCCACACATTTTCAGGAAGACGATAAAAACAAACGAAAACAAGAGAAATTTACAATTCAAAACCAAAAGATGCTAAACTTGAACGAGCAGAATGATAAAATCGAAGACGGAAATCAAATCACTTGAAGCGTATGAGTTTTCAGAAAACGGAGGAGAGAGATCCGAAATTTCGAGTTTGCGAAGCGATCAATCAAAAATCAAAATCAAAATTCGAAATCTCAAGAGTTTGTGAAACGATCACTCGAGAATCAAATTCAGGAATCAATAGAGAGAGCGAGCAAAGAATAGCGGAAGAGAGCTTAGTGAAAACAGAAAATTAGAGCTTACTTAGAAAATCGCCGAGGCTGAAGTTCTTGCCGACCGTCCATTTTTGATAATCGACGGCAGGTTTCTCCAATTTGTCGAACCAGCCTAGGGAGTCTCCGACGGTGTAGTTCTTGTAGGCGTGAACAGCCGATCGACCGGAAAGGGAGAGGAAAAGGAGGAGGACAAGGAAGGCCGGTGAAAGAAGATCGGCTCTGTACTTCCTCTGTTCCATTAATTCTTCTAGGGATTCGCGAATTGGAAGCGAACTAGAACCACTGAAGAGATATTTTGGGTCTGCAGGAGGGATATATGTAGTCCAGTGAACAAAGCCAGGCTTCTTCTCTTGTGCTTCCAGCTATATACTCTTTTGGTCCATTTTCTAATATACCCTTCATTTCCCCTATAATTACACTAAACTCCCCTTTAGCTTCTGGTAAATTGCAAAAGATGCCATAATCTCAACCAAATTTATGAAATAATATTTTTTCAATAAAATATTAAATTATATACGAAAAGAAACGGAGAATGAAGAGAATAAATAAAGCAATAAGAGAAGGTGTCGGTTAATCAAAGTCCAGATATTAAGTGGAATGTCAAACTCTGATTATGTCCCTTAATTACATCCTTAATTTTTTTAATTAGAAGACTTCCCGCTACAACCACTGCCATAATTTGGGCAGTTCAATTATTTATTTATTTTATTATTTAAAAAATTATTGAAAATTGTCTAATTAATGATGAATCCTACATGATTGATATGTGTGTTTGATTATTAGATCCCTAAAATATCAACATAATTTATTATGTTTCAATATATTTTAATTTAATGTCAATCTATTATTTAAATGGCTAAATTTTGTGGGCAAACGTTTAAAAAAAAAAAATTGAAATTTTAGAAATTTACTGTTTAACACACCTGCTTAGAGGAACCGGCGGGCCGCACAGAGCAAGGGCCGCAAGCTCTCCCGCTTTCATGATTCCGCATATTCCCCGCCTTAATGTTACAGTTTTGTATTCGAAGTATTAGATTTCACTTCGCTCAAATCGCTCGATTCCAATTCAGAAACTACGTTCGAAGTACAGAGCCAAATTCTTCCGTTCACATCAACCTCCTCACCCTGTGCTTCAACGCTCAATCGCTTCGTCAAACCAAAGAAGTCCACGCCATTTGCCTTCTCAATGGCTTGCTTCCTCATAGTGTATCACTCTGTGCTTCCCTTATTCTTAATTACGCCAAGTTTCAACACCCAGAATCGTTCTGTACTCTGTTCCATCAAACTGTCCAGAATTGTCGTACTGCGTTCCTGTGGAATACCCTGATTCGCGCTCACTCCATTGCTGGGAATGGGACGCTTGATGGGTTGGAGACGTACAACAGGATGGTTCGATTCGGTGTTCAACTCGATGACCATACATTTCCTTTTGTTCTCAAGATATGTTCTGATTCGCTTGATATTTGCAAAGGTATGGAGGTTCATGGGGTTGTGTTTAAGTTGGGTTTTGATTCTGATGTCTATGTTGGCAATACGCTGTTGATGCTGTATGGGAATTGTGGGTTCTTAAATGATGCTAAAAAGGTGTTCGATGAAATGTCTGAGAGAGATGTCGTCTCGTGGAATACGGTTATTGGGCTCCTTTCAGTTAATGGGGATTATAGGGAGGCTCGTAACTATTACTTTTGGATGACTTTGAGGTCCGGAATTCAACCAAATTTGGTGAGTGTTATTAGTCTTTTACCGATTTCTGCTGGCCTTGAAGACGAGGAGATGACAAGACGAATTCATTGTTACATTGTGAAAGTTGGTTTGGATTCTTTGGTAACCTCTTGCAATGCACTTGTCGATGCATATGGGAAATGTGGGAGTGTGAAAACTTCATGGCAAGTTTTTGATGAGATAATTGAGAAGAATGAAGTCTCATGGAATTCAATCATCAATGGTCTAGCTTTTAAGGGTCATTTCTGGGATGCCTTGGATGTTTTTAGGATGATGATCGATGCAGGAACTAAACCGAACTCGGTCACCATTTCGAGCATTCTTCCTGTGTTTGTTGAGCTTGAATGTTTCAAAGCAGGAAAAGAAATTCATGGGTTCAGTATGAGAATGGGAACAGAAACTGATCTTTTCACTGCCAATTCCCTGATCGATATGTATGCCAAGTCTGGTCATTCAACTGAGGCATCTAGCATATTCCACAACATGGATGGAAGGAACATAGTTTCTTGGAACGCTATGATCGCTAATTATGCTCTAAATGGGGTCGCGTTGGAAGCAATAAGATTTGTAATACTATTGCAAGAGAGTGGAGAACGCCCCAATGCAGTGACCTTTACCAATGTTCTTCCTGCTTGTGCACGTTTGGGTCACCTTGGTCCTGGCAAAGAAATACATGCCATGGGCGTTCGTTTAGGACTAACATCTGATTTGTTTGTAACCAATGCTCTGACCGACATGTATGCAAAATGTGGTTGCTTTCGTTCTGCTCGAAACGTCTTTAACACCTCCCATAAAGATGAAGTTTCTTATAACATATTAATTACAGGATATTCCGAAACAAACGATTGCTTGGAGTCTCTGAATTTGTTCTCAGAAATGAGGCTGCTTGGTAAAAAGCCTGATGTCGTTTCCTTTATGGGTGTCATATCAGCATGTGCAAACCTAGCTGCAGTCAAGCAAGGTAAAGAGATTCATGGTGTTGCATTAAGAAATCATCTTAACTCTCATCTATTTGTCTCAAACTCCCTACTGGACTTTTATACAAAATGTGGAAGAATTGATCTTGCTTGTAAGATCTTCAATCAAATTCTATTCAAAGATGTAGCATCTTGGAATACTATGATTTTAGGATATGGAATGATAGGAGAGTTGGAAACTGCAATTAATATGTTTGAAGCAATGAGGGATGATAAAGTGCAATATGATTTAGTTTCATATATTGCAGTTCTGTCAGCTTGTAGCCATGGAGGACTAGTTGAACGTGGTTGGCAATACTTCAGCGAGATGTTAGCTCAACATCTTGAACCCACTGAAATGCACTATACATGTCTGGTTGATCTACTCGGGCGTGCTGGTTTCGTAGAAGAGGCAGCAGAGCTGATTCGACGACTACCGATAGCGCCCGATTCAAATATTTGGGGAGCTCTACTTGGTGCTTGTCGAATTTACGGAAACGTTGAACTAGGGTGCAAGGCAGCAGAGCATTTATTTGAGCTAAAGCCTCAGCATTGTGGATACTATATTCTTCTTGCAAACATGCATGCAGAAACAGGAAGATGGGATGAGGTAAACAGGATTAGGGAACTTATGAAGTCTAGAGGAGCGAAAAAGAGCCCTGGCTGTAGTTGGGTTCAGATTCATGACCAGCTGCATGCTTTTGTGGTTGATGATCGAGCAGAGGGATTTGAATCAGGTGGTTTACTGGCAGAATTCGTTTGATCTGATAGGTTATTACAATGTCAAACTCATTATAAACAAACAGTTTAGTCTGCGTTTAATCGGTTTGGATACACCAGGTTTGCAGTGTCCATGAAATAGAATTTTATTTATTTCATCTCATTACAATTCAATATGAATGGATGAGGTTACAGACATGTTATTGTTAAGGGGAAAAAAAAAAGAATATGAATGAGGTAATTAACGATGAACCCAATCGATTGCTGAGAGGTATTTGGTGTATGTGAGAATACTGCCACTCTTCCTGCAACTGTGGAAGCCTATAGTTTGGGAGGAGGAAGCAGCCACTTTTTGGCCTGCACGTAATCAAGGTTGATGAAGGGTTTCGCTTGTGCTTCACTCAGCTGTTTGCTGAATTTTATACGTTTGCTCGTCTCCGCTCCCGGCCCCGAACACTTGTATTCTCCAAAGAAAACCGTCTTGTCGTAAGCGGGGTTGTTCATGTCGTCCCAGCCTTCAGGATGAAGGATGTCGGCAATGGTGGTGTAGGCAAACACAACTCTGGACCAAGGCCTCCAAGATCTTCCCAAATAAGTGTTTGGCCCGCCGGTGCCTGTAATGCTGCAATGCGCAAACACATATCCACTGGGGTCGTCTTCCTTTTCTCTTGAATGCGCTGCAATCACTCCCAATCCCCCGACTCCCAGCACATTCAGCTGAGTGTTCAAATACAGGGCCGTTGCCTTCCCGAAGATGAAGTCCACGGTGCCTTCAATGACGCAATCCTTGTACACATGCATCCCGTCGTCGTCGCACAGGGTGTCTTGGAACCCTAAGAATTTGCAATTGTAAATTGCGGCTTTATTCGCTCTGATTCTCGCCGCCAATGCCGGACCTCCTTTTCCGGCATGCGGTCTTGGAGAAGTGTTCTGATTTCATTCAAAAATTGATCAGAAAACAACACCCAATTAACCCTAAAACGCATTTAATTAACAAATTACCTCGATCACGAGATTGGCAGCAACAAAATACTCGGACTCCACGGTCAAAGTTCCACTGTAAACAGTGCCGAATTTTTTGGCATCTCCATCAAATGTCAAGGTTGGCATATTGTTAGGGGAACCGTAAAGGGTAATGAATGGCTTATTTTTCTCAATCGTAAGCTTCTCCTTATAAACTCCTTTCCCAATCCAAATCACGACGCGTTTGGTGTTACCGGCTGGAACGCTGGCGATGGCTTCGGTGACAGTCTTGAAGTCTCCGCTTCCGTCGGCCCTTACTTTCACGACGGTGGAGCTTTCTTCAGCGGCCACAAGGGCTGGATCAAGCTCCGCCTTGCGGTCGGCTAAGGGCTTCACATGTCCGGAAAACCAAGCTTCTAACTGCGACTTCTCTGCAGGAACCTCTGTTGTAGCAGAAGAGATGGGTGCAAAGGCTGCGAGGAAGATGAGCAATGTTGTGAGAGCAATATTCATATTTAAGTGATTTATTTTATTATTAAAATGAGGATGGGTGGATGAGTACGTTGAATTGCATGGAGAAGGTGGGATTATATAGGGTGATGGGGCCCACTGTGAACCATAAGAACCTCCCTAACATTTGTGGATTAGTTTTAGCTTTCCGTATCTAGTGGACGACTATTTCCTCCAAACAAAAAATATATATATTTTCTAATATACCCTTCATTTCCCCTCTAATTACTCTAAACTCCCCTTTTTCAAAGTCCAGATATTAAGTGGAATGTCAAACTCTGATTATGTTCCTTAATTACATCCTTAATTTTTTTAATTTTCTTAACATAATTTATTATGTTTCAGTATATTTTAATTTAATGTCAAAATATTATTTAAATGGCTAAATTTTATGTACAAACATTTAAAAAAATAATAATTGAAATTTTCGATATTATATACTTTTGATCATAAACTTTCATATCTTTATTTTGGGTTTGGAGTGTTATTTGTTTATAAACTACCCTCCAACCTGACACACATTCTTAGAGTAACCGGCGGGCCGCACGGAGCAATGCCGAAATTCGCTAATTTACAGCAAACGGCCTCTCTTGCATTCATGATTCCGCCATATTCCCCGCCTTAATGTTACAGTTTTGTATTCGAAGCTTTAGATTTCACTTCGCTCAAATCGCTCGATTCCAATTCAGAAACTACGTTCGAAGAACAGAGCCAAATTCTTCCGTTCACATCAACCTCCTCACCCTGTGCTTCAACGCTCAATCGCTTCGTCAAACCAAAGAAGTCCACGCCATTTGCCTTCTCAATGGCTTGCTTCCTCATAGTGTATCACTCTGTGCTTCCCTTATTCTTAATTACGCCAAGTTTCAGCACCCAGAATCGTTCTGTACTCTGTTCCATCAAACTGTCCAGAATTGTCGTACTGCGTTCCTGTGGAATACCTTGATTCGCGCTCACTCCACTGCTGGGAATGGGACGCTTGATGGGTTGGAGACATACAACAGGATGGTTCGATTGTTGGCTCTGGCAATTCGGAAGACAGTGTCGACGAAAAATTTGACGAAGGTTTCTTCGAAGGAAAAATTAGCGGAAGTAAAAGGAGAGAGAGTGAGAGATTCCTGAAGACTCGATATTTTATTTTACGTCAGTTGAATCGTTTAAATAACAAATCTAATTACAAAAATAGAAAAACCAAATATACAAAAATAGAATAAGTGAACGAAGACTTTGCCCACTTTGCCAAAACAATGGCCCCTACAATCACACTCCTCCATTCGCGTGAACTCATATGTTTTTACAAACCTAACTAAATAAGGCAGGGCTTTTATTTAACAATCTCCTCCTAAAAGCTGTACCTTATTATTTGAACTCCGATCTTTGAGCGTAGTTCTTCAAATTTCACCCGCGCCAGGGACTTGGTGAAAATGTCTCCAAGTTGTTCCTCTGTTCGGATGAAATCAATATTGATGAGCCCTCGATCTGCACATTCTCGAATGTAGTGGAATCTGATTTCTATGTGCTTGCTCCGGTCGTGCAAAACTAGATTTTTGATTAGGGAGATCGTAGGTTTGTTGTCTACGTATAGCATTGGTGGATCGCTTTCTCTCCCGATGAGTTCTTCCATTAGTCGTGCAAGCCAGATCCCTTGAGTTGCAGCCATCGAAGCGGCGATGTATTCTGCTTCGCAGGAAGACAAAGTAACTACCTTCTGTTTTGTTGATTGCCAACAGATCGCGCCGCCTGAGAGAAAGTAGATCATTCTGCTGGTGCTCTTACGATCATCAACGTCACCGGCCATGTCACTATCGCTGTAGCCGACCAGTTTGAGTTTCTCCTTTCCGCTCCCAGCGCAGTATCTTACGCCCCAGCCTCTGGTTCCGGCTACATAGCGCAGGATGCGCTTGACAGCCACTAGATGCTTCTCCCTAGGTGCTTCCATAAACCTGCTCACATATCCAACAGAATAAGCAAGATCAGGACGAGAGTTTACCAGATAGCGCAGACTCCCGACAATGCTGCGGTAATTGGTGGAGTCGACTGTCGTCGTAGTGCCGGCCTTCCTTAGTTGAAGTCGGGCCTCCATTGGCATCCTGGTAGGATTACTGTCCACAAGCCCAGT
Organism: Cucurbita moschata; assembly: GCF_002738365.1. Taxonomy (NCBI): domain Eukaryota; kingdom Viridiplantae; phylum Streptophyta; class Magnoliopsida; order Cucurbitales; family Cucurbitaceae; genus Cucurbita; species Cucurbita moschata. The sequence goes on along the minus strand of NW_019268526.1, from coordinate 5,151,585 downwards.
TGTGTCCAGCAGCTTCCTCGCGTATGCACTTTGGCAGATGGAGATGCCGGAAGAGTTCTGTTGCACTTCGATGCCGAGATAGTAGCTGAGCACACCGAGATCGCTCATCTCGAAGTTTTTCGACATCTCCTTCTTGAACCTTCCGAGGACTCCCACGTCGCCTCCAGTGATTATGAGGTCGTCGACGTACACTCCCACGATCAGTCGCTTTTTGCCGTGGCCGTACGTGTACATGCCATGCTCAGAGGCACAACGTTTGAAATTCAGTGACAGTAGGGTACTGTCGAGCTTCGCGTTCCAGGCTCGTGGGGCTTGTCGAAGCCCGTAGAGTGCTTTGTGCAGGCGCAGTACCTTATTAGGGTTGTCGTTATCCAGGAAGCCAGGTGGTTGTCGAACATAGACGATCTCCTTCAACTCTCCGTTAAGGAAAGCAGACTTTACGTCCATATGGTGAACCTCCCAAGAGTGATGTGCTGCAATTGCAAGCAAGAAACGAACGGATTCTAACCTTGCTACTGGCGCAAATACCTCTTCGAAGTCCACTCCTTGCTTCTGGACGTAGCCCTTCGCCACCAGACGAGCCTTGTGCTTCACAACTTCTCCTTTTTCGTTGCGCTTCAGTTTGAAGACCCATTTGAGCCCTATGGCTCGGTGTCCCGGTGGCATATCCTCCAGACTCCACGTCTGGTTCTCAGTGATGGATGTCATCTCCTCCTGCATTGCCTTCCGCCAGCACGGGTTCTTTTCTGCTTCGACGAAGGTGTTTGGTTCATCTGCACTGACGGCATGTAGTTCGGCCACTTTCTCGAGCTCGCGCGCTGCTAGTCCAGGTGGTTCACCTCCTCCCACTAGGTCATCCATCCTCCGGTACCTAGCCTCCAGATCAGTATCGTGATCGGCATCCAGCGTCGAATCCGCAGTCCGTGGTGTTGCGAATTCCACTGGTTCAGGTGGTGCACCTGCTGGCGGCGGTGACATCTCCTGATGCTGGGCTCCTCCTTCTTCAGGCTCGGTGACGAGGTACTCCACCGTGAATTGATTTGGATTACGATCTGCCTCGATCACATCATTCCACTGCCAGAAGGTGCTTTCGTCGAAGACGACGTCGCGAGACACGTGAGCTCGCCCCCCTACAGGATCATAGAGTCTATACGCCTTGCTCCCGGGTTCGTAGCCGATGAAGACGACCTTCAGCCCCCTGGGATCGAGCTTGGCGAGATGGGGACGTGTTACCTTCATGTATGCGACGCAGCCGAACACGCGAAAATGATGTACTGTTGGTTTCTTGTTGTACCAAGCCTCATATGGCGTCTTCCCGTCGAGGCTTCGGGTTGGTGACCGATTGAGGAGATAGACAGTCGTCATTACTGCCTCTCCCCTGAATCTCCTAGGCATCCCGGCCGTCACCAACAATGACCTCGCTGTCCCGACAATGGTCTGATTTTGGCGCTCTACCACTCCGTTCTGTTGGGGGGAGTAGGGCGCCGTTAGGTGCCGTTGTATGCCGATCTCGTCGCAGTACTTACTGAAACTTGCCGAGGTGAATTCTCCGCCTCGGTCTGTGCGCAGCACTCGCATCTTCTTCTCACATTCGGCCTCCGCTCGCGCTTTAATGCGCTTAACCGCCTCTGCCGCCTCACTTTTCGCTTGCAGCAGAGTCAGCCACATGAAGCGGCTTTTGTCATCGACTAACAGGAGGAAGAGACTCTTACCGCCTGGGGTCGCCGGCTTGATGAGCCCGCAAATATCGCCGTGTACAAGCTCCAATGGCTCATCGGTTCGGTAGGCTGTTCGAGACGGAAAGGGTGTGCGCCTCTGTTTGCCGATGAGGCACCCGTCGCACAGCTTGTTCACGCCTTTGATTTCTGGCAAGCCGTGCACCAACTCCTTCTTCTGTAGCTTTTCTAGGGCAGGAAAGTTTAAGTGTCCGTACCTTGCGTGCCACCTCCAAGATACCTCTTCGGTCTTGGCCGAGAGACTAACGGGTTGGTCTATCTCTAACTCCAGGATGTAAAGACGGTTTGTGGTGCGCCTTGCCTGCGTGAGCAGCCGTCGTTGATTATCGCAGATTTTCAGTAGTCCGCGCTCGATGAAAATGAACCAACCTGTCTCATCGAGTTGACCCAGGCTCACAAGGTTAGCCTTGAGCCTCGGGATGAAGTAGACGTCGGTCAGCTTGCGATGCTCGCCTCCCTTACTGACGAACAGGATGGTGCCGCGTGTCACAACCTTACTATGAAGAGAGTAGGTTGTGACCCTCACGCCATGACAAGCAAAGGGGCGTCCCTCAAGAGACGCCCATCCGACCATATGCGGGCCAACGTAGAAGAATGCCATGATGCGATCGAGGAGGACGATGCATCATCCAACACACCACCACGCAAAGTGGGCATTGAAGACATGTTGAGACACAAGCATAACAGAGACATCAGCATAGACATGAAGGACAAGATAGGCTTGTTGAAGGGCCGGGTAGGGCCCCGGGCCTTAACCTCAAAAGTCGAGGTTTCGGAAGGAATTTGGTCATGCGGTTCGGGAGTTAAGTCCGTCCATGAAATATGAATGCTCGCCAAGTTTGGTGTCAATCGGACATTGGACGGACAATGCACGACACCGTATGACACCTCACGAAAATCATGTCTACTCCTGGTAGAATGAAAATGGCTCAAAATGTACTATAGGGTACCATGGTGTTAGCTCTCCACCACCCCTGGGCCCTGTGGCCTAAGTGAGCTACCCTGTGGCACATACGTGTGTCACAGTGTGGGCGAGCGTGCCGAGACGAGTGTCTCGGGGCGACTTCCTTTGAAATGGGTTTTTGAAGGACAGTACCGGACGGCACGGGTGTGCCGGTATTGCGCCCTAGCCCGCGTGTCGGAGGTTGCTACATACACCCGCTATCCGGTACGGTATCCGCAAATGACTCGGCATGGGCACGGGAGGGCCTATGCCTCGATAGAACCCGGATGGATGGATGTTCGGGAAGTCCCGATGAGATGAACGACACGTGGGCCCATTCTCGATGGCATGACCGAACGAGTTATGATAAGCGACGACATCCCGAGACTCGGGATGGCGTCAAGACATATGGACCCTGTCGATGGGGATCGAGGTGGCAAGATGAGATGCGACGTTGTATTGAGAGACCTTGGCCCGAGCAGAGACAAGGTCGAGCCGAATGGGTTGGCCTAGCGTAGAGGCAAGTCGGATGTGTCGCAGATGATTGAACATACACGCACGGGCGGCGTGTGTGGTTGAACAAGCTTGGATTCCGCACAAGCGATGTTCGATTGGCGAAGGCAAACCTCGCCTAAGGTCCGACGAAGCCACAAAGCCGGGGCGAAAAATATAATGGGGCTTAATTCCCCTTAAGGCTGGTCGTGAGCATGTATAGATCACGACGCCGCACGGTCAAGAATGTAGGACCGTGACACCGCGCCCTTCGATCTCGACGACGGAGCCGTCGCCGAATTTCACCGTCCCACGGATCCCCGAGTCGAGCTCGAAGAACGCAGATCTAGCCCCGGTCATATGGTTTGTTGCCCCTGTGTCAAGGATCCATTGCTGGTGCTCATGTTGAGCGTCCTTTTCGCCGATCTGAGCGAACACTCGCTCCTCCTCCAGTTGAATCAGCTGGTGCCATCTTTGCTAGACCCAACTGGAGCTCTTTCTTGGGTTCAACATCGTCGTCGGATTTGGAATCGAAATTGGGGACGCATGCAGTTACCATGAAGAGAGCTGGCTCGTCCTCCTCGGATTGAGCCACATGGGCCGTTTCGGCCTTCTCCTTATTCCTCAGCTTGCTCCAGCAATTTCTGCTCAGGTATCCTCTCTTCCTAGAGGATTGAGCCACATGGGCCGTTTCGGCCTTCTCCTTATTCCTCAGCTTGCGCTCCAGCAATTTCTGCTCACGGCCTTCTCCTTATTCCTCAGCTTGCGCTCCAGCAATTTCTGCTCACGGCCTTCTCCTTATTCCTCAGCTTGCACTCCAGCAATTTCTGCTCACGGCCTTCTCCTTATTCCTCAGCTTGCTTGCGCTCCAGCAATTTCTGCTCACGGCCTTCTCCTTATTCCTCAGCTTGCTTGCGCTCCAGCAATTTCTGCTCAGGTGTCCTCTCTTCCCACAGTTCGAGCATTGGATCGGCCTGCCATTGGCTCCAGCAATTTCTGCTCAGGTGTCCTCTCTTCCCACAGTTCGAGCATTGGATCGGCCTGCCATTGGTCGACTCCTTCTTTTGATTCCCATCTTTCCCGCGCGTGCGCCCGTGGGACATCCATGGCATCTTACCGCCTTTGCGGCTGGAGGAGGACCCGTTGCTCTCGCCGGTGTTGTCGCCGGAGCTTTAGGCGTGCAAGCCATTCCTCCTCCGTGAGGAGTAGACGACCCTCCTTGTCAACAGCTGAAGTGATATTTTCTTCTTCCGCTGCTCGACGTTACGTAGTCTTCCGGTCACTCCTTCCGCAGGTGCTCGATGTTGGATTCCCGCACTCGCTGTACACAGATCGTAAAATATGGCGGCGAACACCAGCCGATCCTCCCGATACTCGATTGTTTCTCTTTCCTCTGGCTCGACAGTGTGCCATAACCCTTGCGCCTGTAGGTTGACGCGCATCAACAAGGCCCACTCGTTGTAGTTGGACCTTGTCAACATCGGGTACTGAACGACGGCGGTCGTTGTCTCCCTGATCACTCACTCAACGACAACTCGACGCCCGTCATCACGAGATGCCGGCACTTGACGGCGGCGTGGAGGAGTGAGCGAGCTTGCTCGGGATGGACCCCACGATGTGCTTATTTTCGCCCTTTGCATTTTCTTCTACTCGAACCTGAGATGTGCTTATTTTCGCCCTTTGCATTTTCTTCTACTCGAACCTGAGACCGGTGTGTTGTTAGGTCGACACTCTAACCACTTGAGCTATTCAACTTGCCAAAACAATGGCCCCTAGAATCACGCTCCTCCATTCGGTGTTCAACTCGATGACCATACATTTCCTTTTGTTCTCAAGATATGTTCTGATTCGCTTTTGCAAGGGTATGGAGGTTCATGGGGTTGTGTTTAAGTTGGGTTTTGATTCTGATGTCTATGTTGGCAATACGCTGTTGATGCTGTATGGGAATTGTGGGTTCTTAAATGATGCTAAAAAGGTGTTCGATGAAATGTCTGAGAGAGATGTCGTCTCGTGGAATACGGTTATTGGGCTCCTTTCAGTTAATGGGGATTATAGGGAGGCTCGTAACTATTACTTTTGGATGACTTTGAGGTCCGGAATTCAACCAAATTTGGTGAGTGTTATTAGTCTTTTACCCATTTCTGCTGGCCTTGAAGACGAGGAGATGACAAGACGAATTCATTGTTACATTGTGAAAGTTGGTTTGGATTCTTTGGTAACCTCTTGCAATGCACTTGTGGATGCGTATTGGAAATGTGGGAGTGTGAAAGCTTCATGGCAAGTTTTTGATGAGATAATTGAGAAGAATGAAGTCTCATGGAATTCAATCATCAATGGTCTAGCTTTTAAGGGTCATTTCTGGGATGCCTTGGATGTTTTTAGGATGATGATCGATGCAGGAACTAAACCGAACTCGGTCACCATTTCGAGCATTCTTCCTGTGTTTGTTGAGCTTGAATGTTTCAAAGCAGGAAAAGAAATTCATGGGTTCAGTATGAGAATGGGAACAGAAACTGATCTTTTCATTGCAAATTCCCTGATCGATATGTATGCCAAGTCTGGTCATTCAACTGAGGCATCTAGCATATTCCACAACATGGATGGAAGGAACATAGTTTCTTGGAACGCTATGATAGCTAATTATGTTCTAAATGGGGTCGCGTTGGAAGCAATAAGATTTGTAATACTATTGCAAGAGAGTGGAGAACGTCCCAATGCAGTGACTTTTACCAATGTTCTTCCTGCTTGTGCACGTTTGGGTCACCTTGGTCCTGGCAAAGAAATACATGGCATGGGCGTTCGTTTAGGACTAACATCTGATTTGTTTGTAACCAATGCTCTGACCGACATGTATGCAAAATGTGGTTGCTTTCGTTCTGCTCGAAACGTCTTTAACACTTCCCATAAAGATGAAGTTTCTTATAACATATTAATTACAGGATATTCCGAAACAAACGATTGCTTGGAGTCTCTGAATTTGTTCTCAGAAATGAGGCTGCTTGGTAAAAAGCCTGATGTCGTTTCCTTTATGGGGGTCATATCAGCATGTGCAAACCTAGCTGCAGTCAAGCAAGGTAAAGAGATTCATGGTGTTGCATTAAGAAATCATCTTAACCCTCATCTATTTGTCTCAAACTCCCTTTTGGACTTTTATACAAAATGTGGAAGAATTGATCTTGCTTGTAAGATCTTCAATCAAATTCTATTCAAAGATGTAGCATCTTGGAATACTATGATTTTAGGGTATGGAATGATAGGAGAGTTGGAAACTGCAATTAATATGTTTGAAGCAATGAGGGATGATAAAGTGCAATATGATTTAGTTTCGTATATTGCAGTTCTGTCAGCTTGTAGTCATGGAGGACTAGTTGAACGTGGTTGGCAATACTTGAGCGAGATGCTAGCTCAACATCTTGAACCCACTGAAATGCACTATACATGTCTGGTTGATCTACTCGGGCGTGCTGGTTTCGTAGAAGAGGCAGCAGAGCTGATTCGGCGACTACCGATAGCGCCCGATTCAAATATTTGGGGAGCTCTACTTGGTGCTTGTCGAATTTACGGAAACGTTGAACTAGGGTGCAAGGCAGCAGAGCATTTATTTGAGCTAAAGCCTCAGCATTGTGGATACTATATTCTTCTTGCAAACATGCATGCAGAAACAGGAAGATGGGATGAGGTAAACAGGATTAGGGAACTTATGAAGTCTAGAGGAGCGAAAAAGAGCCCTGGCTGTAGTTGGGTTCAGATTCATGACCAGCTGCATGCTTTTGTGGTTGATGATCGAGCAGAGGGATTTGAATCAGGTGGTTTACTGGCAGAATTCGTTTGATCCGGTAGGTTATTACAATGTCGAATTCATTATAAACAAACAGTCTAGTGTGCGTTTAATCGGTTTGGATACACCAGGTTTGCAGTGTCCATGAAATAGAATTTTATTTATTTCATCTCATTACAATTCAATATGAATGGATGAGGTTACAGACATGTTATTGTTAAGGGGAAAAGAAAAAAAGAATATGAATGAGGTAATTAACGATGAACCAATCGATTGCTGAGAGGTATTTGGTGTATGTGAGAATACTGCCACTCTTCCTGCAACTGTGAAAGCCTATAGTTTGGGAGGAGGAAGCAGCCACTTTTGAGCCTGCACGTAATCAAGGTTGATGAAGGGTTTCACTTGTGCTTCAGTCAGCTGTTTGCTGAATTTTACACGCTTGCTCGTCTCCGCTCCCGGCCCCGAACACTTGTATTCTCCAAAGAATACAGTCTTGTCAAAAGCAGGGTTGTTCATGTCGTCCCAGCCTTCAGGATGAAGGATGTCGGCAATGGTGGTGTAGGCAAACACAACTCTGGACCAAGGCCTCCAGGATCTTGCCAAATAAGTGTTTGGCCCGCCCGTGCCTGTAATGCTGCAATGCGCAAACACATACCCACTGGGGTCGTCTTCCTTCTCTCTTGAATGCGCTGCAATCACTCCCAATCCCCCTTCTCCCAGCACATTCAGCTGAGTGTTCAAATACAGGGCCGTTGCCTTCCCGAAGATGAAGTCCACGGTGCCTTCAATGACGCAATCCTTGTACACATGCATCCCGTCGTCGTCGCACAGGGTGTCTTGGAACCCTATGAATTTGCAATTGTAAATTGCGGCTTTATTACCTCTGATTCTCGCCGCCAATGCCGGACCTCCTTTTCTCGCATCCGGTCTTGGAGAAGTGTTCTGATTTCATTCAAAAATTGATAAGAAAACAACACCCAATTAACCCTAAAACGCATTTAATTAACAAATTACCTCGATCACGAGATTGGCAGCAACAAAATACTCAGACTCCACGGTCAAAGTTCCACTGTACACGGTGCCGTATTTTTTGTTATCTCCATCAAATGTCAATTTTGGCATATTCTTAGGGGAACCGTAAAGGGTAATGAATGGCTTATTTCTCTCGATCGTAAGCTTCTCTTTATATACTCCTTCCCCAATCCAAATCACGACCCGTTTGGTGTTACCGGCTGGAACGCTGGCGATGGCTTCGGTGACAGTCTTGAAGTCTCCGCTTCCGTCGGCCCTTACTTTCACGACGGTGGAGCTTTCTTCAGCGGCCACAAGGGCGGGATCAAGCTCCGCCTTGCGGTCGGCTAAGGGCTTCACATGTCCGGAAAACCAAGCTTCTAACTGCGACTTCTCTGCAGGAACCTCTGTTGTAGCAGAAGAGATGGGTGCAAAAGCTGCGAGGAAGATGAGCAATGTTGCGAGAGCAATATTCATATTCAAGTGATTTATTTTATTATTAAAATGAGGATGGGTGGATGAGTACGTTGAATTGCATGGAGAAGGTGGGATTATATAGGGTGATGGGGCCCACTGTGAACCATAAGAACCTCCCCAACATTTGTGGATTAGTTTTAGCTTTCCGTATCCAGTGGAAGACTATTTCCTCCCAACAAAAAGAAATGTAATCTTAAAATTTTATTTTCTTCCAAATAAAGAAATAAATAATTAACAAGAGAGGTTACTCTAATGTTACACTGTCACTCCATATTTTGTTTATGGCGGATCCTATTGTATTTTTCGGCATGCGTATTAAAACAAGTACAAGTACTAGAAGAATCTATATAGAAATGTTTACGTACTCCTCGTAGTAATAACTTAGAGGGTATATATCTTTTGTTACTCATTTTATAAATAGACCAAGTTAGCAAAATTAATAAACAAATAAATTTTTAAAAAGAGAAATAAAGTATATGCTTCTCTTTAAAAAAAGAATTGTTTTATCTCGTAAAATGGGAAACATTAGAGATATTGTTTATGAAATAATGAATTTGGTTAAATCTGATAAAATAATTTTTAAAAGAAAATTTATTGTCTAATTTAAGATTTAGTTTAATTGTAGTTTAACCAATCTCTTAAACTGCGGCAGCTAAAACGGAAAGCATAAACTGCTCCGTTCTTAAGCTTCACTGCTATATAATCCCCATCTGCTCCCTGCAATTCTACGGACCCCACCGTTATTCGAAATGCAGATTTAAAAAGTAAAATAAAATAATTAATTAATTAAAAGAGAAACAGAACTATGGAATATTGCATTAATGCCGTCGCTCTCACCAGATTGGTTATCTTCCTAGCCGCTTTCGCAGCCATCTTCGGTGCTACACCACCGGTTTCCGAAGAACCCAACTGCGGTGCTGCATCACCGGCTTCCGCAGAAGGCACCTGCTCTGCTACACCGGTTTCCGCAGAAGGCCCCTCCGCTGCTACTTCACCGGATCCCCCCGCAGGCGCCACCTCCGCCTCTCCTTCATCAGAGGTTCCCGCAGAAAAGTCGCAATTAGAAGCTTGGTTTTCCGAAAACGTGAAGCCCTTAAGCGCTCGCAAGGCGGAGCTTGATCCAGCCCTTGTGGCCGCTGAAGAAAACGCCACCGTGGTCAAAGTAAGGGCCGACGGAAGTGGAGATTTCAAGACTGTCACCGAAGCCATCGCCAGCGTTCCAGCCGGTAACACCCACCGCGTCGTGATTTGGATTGGAGAAGGAGTTTACAAGGAGAAGCTTACGATCGAGAGAAATAAACCATTCATTACCCTTTACGGTTCCCCTAAGAATATGCCAAAATTGACATTTGATGGAGATTCCAAAAAATACGGCACCGTGTACAGTGGAACTTTGACCATGGAGGCTGAGTATTTTGTTGCTGCCAATCTCGTGATCGAGGTAATTTGTTAATTAAATGCCTTTTAGGGTTAATTGGGTGTCGTTTTCTAATCAATTTTTGAATAAAATCAGAACACTTCTCCAAGACCGGATGCGAGAAAAGGAGGTCCGGCATTGGCGGCGAGAATCAGAGGGAATAAAGCCGCAATTTACAACTGCAAGTTCATAGGGTTTCAAGACACCCTTTGCGACGACGATGGGATGCATGTGTACAAGGATTGCTTCATCGAAGGCACCGTGGACTTCATCTTCGGGAAGGCAACGTCCCTGTATTTGAACAGTCAGCTGAATGTGGTGGGAGAAGGGGGATTGGGAGTGATTGCAGCGCATTCAAGAGAAAAGGAAGACGACCCCAGTGGGTATGTGTTTGCGCATTGCAGCATTACAGGCACGGGCGGGCCAAACACTTATTTGGCAAGATCCTGGAGGCCTTGGTCCAGAGTTGTGTTTGCGTACACCACCATTGCCGACGTCCTTCATCCTGAAGGCTGGGACGACATGAACCACCCTGATTTCGACAAGACGGTTTTCTTCGGAGAATATAAGAGTTCGGGGCCGGGAGCGGAGACGAGCAGCCGCATAAAATTCAGCAAACAGCTGAGTGATGCAGAAGTGAAACCGTTCCTCAGCCTTGATTACGTGCAGGCCCAAAAGTGGCTGCTTCCTCCCCCCAAGCTGTAGGGAGGGCGTAAGATTTTTAACACTCTCTGCACCCAATTGGGTTCATGATTATTATTGGCTCATTCCTTCTTTTCTTTCCCTTCAACAATAATGTTTCTTAAAGCTTGTCCTCAAATTATAAACTCTTTTTCCATTGCATTTTCAATAAATTTGATTTGAAATCTTAACAAATCAAAAGAATTATATATATATATATATTTACTGAAATCTTGAAAGAGAGTAACAATGCAAAAGGAATTTAATTGAGTAATTAAGCAACTCTATATAGCTCACGATCTCAAAGAGATCATTAACAGCATAATTATCGAACATGGTATCAACTCTAAACTTAGTCGTGCCAATAGATTGGTAAATCCTTAAATATCGAACAAAGGAACCAAGTCTCTTCGAAGGCATAATAAAAAAGAGCCTTGATTAAAAGGAGGCATACTTTGTCAGAAAGTCTTAGGGGAGGTGTTGGATGATGAAAGTCCCACATCGGCTTATTTAGGGAATGATCATGGGTTAGGGAAGAAAAACGGTCTTCGGACCAGAAAATGGAAACCACCTTTTTCAAAAGTTTCTTTGAGTACGAGATGTCAGAAAGTCTCAATGAGACGCATCTCTATATAGCTCACGATCTAAAAGAGATCATTAACAGCTTAATTATCGAACATGGTATCAACTCTAAACTTAGTCGTGCCAATAGATTGGTAAATCCTTAAATATCGAACAAAGGAATCAAGTCTCTTCGAAGGCATAATAAAAAAAAGACTAGGAGTCGAGCCTTGATTAAAAGGAGGCATACTTTGTCAGAAAGTCTTAGGGGAGGTGTTGGATGATGAAAGTCTCACATCGGCTTATTTAGGGAATGATCATGGGTTAGGGAAGAAAAACGGTCTTCGGACCAGAAAATGGAAACCACCTTTTTCAAAAGTTTCTTTGAGTACGAGATGTCAGAAAGTCTCAATGAGACGCATCTCTATATAGCTCACGATCTAAAAGAGATCATTAACAGCTTAATTATCGAACATGGTATCAACTCTAAACTTAGTCGTGCCAATAGATTGGTAAATCCTTAAATATCGAACAAAGGAATCAAGTCTCTTCGAAGGCATAATAAAAAAAAGACTAGGAGTCGAGCCTTGATTAAAAGGAGGCATACTTTGTCAGAAAGTCTTAGGGGAGGTGTTGGATGATGAAAGTCTCACATCGGCTTATTTAGGGAATGATCATGGGTTAGGGAAGAAAAACGGTCTTCGGACCAGAAAATGGAAACCACCTTTTTCAAAAGTTTCTTTGAGTACGAGATGTCAGAAAGTCTCAATGAGACGCATCTCTATATAGCTCACGATCTAAAAGAGATCATTAACAGCTTAATTATCGAACATGGTATCAACTCTAAACTTAGTCGTGCCAATAGATTGGTAAATCCTTAAATATCGAACAAAGGAATCAAGTCTCTTCGAAGGCATAATAAAAAAAAGACTAGGAGTCGAGCCTTGATTAAAAGGAGGCATACTTTGTCAGAAAGTCTTAGGGGAGGTGTTGGATGATGAAAGTCTCACATCGGCTTATTTAGGGAATGATCATGGGTTAGGGAAGAAAAACGGTCTTCGGACCAGAAAATGGAAACCACCTTTTTCAAAAGTTTCTTTGAGTACGAGATGTCAGAAAGTCTCAATGAGACGCATAGTCTTAGAACAGGTGTGGATGATGAAAGTCTCTTGCTTATATAACGTCTCTTTAAAAAAATCTCTATTTTCTACTCTTAAAATTGAGGCCAAAGGCTCGAGCATACGTCGCTTGGCCGTAGGCGATGCAAGAACGAATTGGCTTAGCTCACTTGTCACTTGTCGTTGGAAAGTGAGTGCCGCACAATCGCAAGCCATCAAAAGTGCGATTGGGCTAATTTAGGGAATGATCATGGGTTATAATCAAGGAAGCTAGGCTGTAGGTCACTTGTCGTTGGAAAGTGAGTGCCGCACAATCACAAGCCATCAAAAGTGCTTATTATGGTAGAAGCATCAAGAAAAATATAGTAGACTAACTTCTTATTATTTATAGCAGAGTTAATGAAAGAGCATTTTTGAGGGACATTTAAACCTTTATTTTAAAAAATATAGTGGAAAAACAAATAATTCCCTCTATTCAATATTCATTATGGGGTAAAGAAGGATAAAAAATAATAAAAAAAAACTTTCCTTTCTTATCACTATTAACAATGAATAATAATCAAAGGTCTTCTTTTTTGGGGGGAAAAAACAGAATATCAAATGGACAGTAATGTAACAAAAATGATGCGTCCTTTTGTGAGTATTCCCCATTTCTGTACTAAGACTACCTTTTCGTATCCTTATGAATCAGATAATACGATGCTATTTCCGATGTTTGTGTTATCCCTATTTACTTTGTTTGTTGGAGTCATAGGAATTTCGTTCACTCAATTTAATCAAGAAGCAATTGAGTTGAATATATTAGAAGCTAGGCCGTAGGCGATGCAAGAACGAATTGGCTTAACTCACTTGTCATTGGAAAGTGAGTGCAGCACAATCGCAAATCTGGAAAGTGAGTGCAAAGTGAGTGCAGCACAATTGATCAAAAGTGCGATTGGGCTAAAGCTATTTGATCACGGGTCGCAAGTCTGCTACTATCAAAAGTGCGCTATAATCAAGGAAGCTATTTGATCATGGGTTTATAATCAAGGAAGCTATTTGAACATGGGTTAAGCTATTACAATCAAGGAAGCTATTTGATCGCTATTCTACCTAGTAAGATATACAAGGGACATCCAATCACGTGAAGACCAAGCTTGGAGGACGATGCAAATGTCACAACCCACGATGGGATTATGCCACAACCATCACAATCCAATACACCCATATTAACGTCACAACCATATTATGAAGAGACAAGCAAAACAGTGACGTTTAAGAAGTGTCCGCGGCTACATGAGGTGTCAATACAGAAGAATGTCATGACGCGACCAATAGAAGAGTGTCATTATGTGTGCATTGAAGAGGCATGAGCAAGATAGAAAACGAGACATGAGTGCGGCCACATGAAGTGTCAATATAGAAGAATGTCATGACGCGACCAATAGAAGAATGTCATTATGTGTGCATTGAAGAGGCATGAGCAAGATAGAAAACAAGACATGAGCAAGATAGAGACAACAAGACATGAGCATCACAAATAGGCTTGTTGAAGGGTGAATAGGGCCTCGGGCCGGTTCCAAAGGAAATTTGGTCGTGCAATTGAAGTGTCATGATGGAAAGGGGATGATGCACCATCCAACAAATCATATAACATTTACATTGAAAAGATGAAGAGGGTATGAGCAAGATAGAAAACGAGACAGGAGCGTCACAGATAGGTTTGATAGATTGTTGAAGAGTGAGTAGGGCCCAGGCCGGTTCCAAAGGAAATTTGGGCATGCAGTTGAAGTGTTACAATCGTATTTAAACGAGACATGAGCAAGATAGAAAACGAGATATAAGCAAGATAGAGACAACGAGACATGAGCGTCACAGATAGGCTTGATAGGCTTGTTGAAGGGTGAGTAGGGCCCAGGCCTGTTCCAAAGGAAATTTGGGCATGCAGTTGAAGTGTTACAATCGTATTTAAGTGAGGAAAAGTAAGTTGTATTTGAGTGAGGAAAAGTAGGTCGTGACCCCGACATGCAAGATAGACAAGGGATTACTCTCAAGCGACGCTCATCCGATCACGTGAAGACAAAAAAAAAGTGTATGCTTTATTTATCACCAAGTCGAGATGAATACTATATGGTAACATAAATTCTTTGGCATTGAATCCATGTATTCAAAGAACAGATTGTTCAACTCAATACCGTCAAGAATTCTTGACTATTGAATGGGAACAAGTTTTATCGAACCTAATGATGCTTTAATGAGTTCTAATATGCAACATCAAGCAATCTCACTTGATGGGATTGCATCACAATCCAATCATATTATGAAGAGACAAGCAATACAGTAACCCTCAACATATGCCCAATAGAGAAGAATGTCATGATGCGACTAAGGGGCAACACACCATATAATGTGTGCGTTGAAGAAGAAACGAGGCATGAGCAAGATAGAAAACGAGACAAGATAAAGACAACGAGTAGTAGACATGAGTGTCACAGATACGCTTGCTGAAGGGTGAGTAGGGCCCCTGTTGTTCTAAAGGAAAAGGAAATATAATTGAAAAGGAAACAAAGCATAACCAAGATAGGGACAATCCATCCAATGCACCATATAAATAGAAAACGAGGCATAAGCAAGATAGGGACAACGAGTAATAGACATGAACGCCACAGATAATCTTGTTGAAGGGTCGGGTAGGGCCCCAACCTTAACCTCAAAATTCGGGGTTACAAAGTGAATTTAGGTCCTTTTGACTTTTAACTCTTTTAACTATTCTACCTAGTAAATGAAAAGAAGATTTTGACGTGTCCAGGGATGATGTATCATCCAACAAACCATATGGAAAACAAAACAAAGCATAAGCAAGATAGGGAAATGCATCCAACACACCGTAAAATGTGTGTATTGAATAGAAAGAGGTAGAGACAACGAGTAATAGACATGGGTGTCAAAGATATACTTGTTGAAGGGACGGGTAGGGCCCCGGGCCTTAACCTCGAAAGTCGAGGTTCCAGAGAGAATTTGGGCATGTGGTTCAAAGTATCAAGATGCGACCAACAGAGACAGTACATCATCCAACACACCATATAACGTGTGCATTGAAGAGGAAATGAGACTGAAGCAAAATAGGGACAACACATCTAACACACCATATAACGTGTGCATTGAATAGAAAACAAGACAAAACAAGACATAAGAAACATAGGGACAATGAGTAGTAGACACAAGCGTAGATAAACTTGTTGAAGGGCCGAGTAGGGCCCCGTGCCTTAACCTCAAAAGCCGGGGTTCCAGAGGGAATTTGGGCATGGGATTTTATGAAATATGAAAGCTCGTCAAATTCTCTATGGAACTCCGACTTTCGAGGTTAACACCTAAGGCATATGCAAAGAGAGTGCATTCAAGCTAAGTGAGCATATGCATATGTAAGGTTCGAGACAACAAGGTGACATGAGTATCAAAGACAAACTCGAAGAAGGTCGAGTAGAGCCCCGGGCCATAACCTTAGAAATCAGGATTTCGATGAGTTTTGACATGCTGCTTGAGAATTAAATCCGTCTATATGAAAGATGAAAGCTCACCAAGTTTGATGTCAATCAAATACTCGATAGACTATGCACAAAATTGTATGTCTGCTCACTAAAATAACATCTAAGAAGGATTCAAAATGTCTAAAAACATATCTCAAAATGTAGTATAGTGTGAGGTATGATGTTAGTTCTCCACCACTCTTGAGCCCTATAACCTAAACTAGCTACTATGTGGCACATATGTCACAGTGTGCGAAAACGTCTCAATGTTTTGCTTTCAAAAGAGTTTTTCAAGGACAGTACACATGTGAAGGAAAGAAAGGAAAAAAAACAAATAATTTACCTCTGAGGCCAAAATCTCTCCATACTTTCATGCTATGATCATAGAGGTGAAGTTCCTTCCATGGTACAGTCTTCATAAGTTCAAACTTGCGATGAACTTCAATCAACCAAGCTTATAAAACTCATACATCTCATCCATGTATTCAACTACGGCCAATTCATTGCTGCCATCTGCTCCATCAAAATACTCGAACGATAAGTTAAGAATTCAATGGAATTTCAAAATCAGTTATAAGAACTCAGGGAACAACAACAAAGCCCTAACAATGAGAAAATAACTGGAATCAAGCTAAGTCCCGCACATTAAGACTCTAAAATTAACCCACCAAAAACTGGAATTATGATAAGTTCACAGAAAACCATTCCAACCGAGTAATCTTACAATTTCGAAATTGAAAGAAAAACGTAGCTCTCGAGAAACACACCTCTGATTCGTAGTTGTCGTTGAGGAACAACAGCTCGACGCGCCGTCCAATCTTCCTTACCGCCCAAAACTCCTTCAACACTGGTAAACAGAGAGAAGAAGAAGATTTTGGAGACGACGGTTGGGCCGGGCCCCTCAAGTCGGCCGCTATAGTTTGGGCCTATTCCCCCTTTCTTATTGGGCCTATCCCCTTTTCTTATTGGGCCGTGTTGGATCTTAAGTATGGGCCGAAAATACAATATGATGGGACCATGAGGATAATATAAGTTTCTAGTGCCTTTTAATATGAACAAAATCTTACCCATTTTCTTCATAAGAGAAATACTTTTTTTTTTTTTTTTTTTTTTTTTTTTT